>NW_026606811.1:0-241360 GCF_029890125.1 Rhinichthys klamathensis goyatoka
CCCCTATGTTAAAAACTGGTAGAAAGTGGTCAGCAAAGAAATCTGTAGTAGAGGCAAAGGCTGCCCTTCAAATTGGGGATATCATGGGACAGGTACAGCATGGAAGAGGGGGTTTTGGGCTCAGTTTAGCTCCTCCTAAATGGCACAAGGCAGGCCCAGCTCAAAGGAGGAAGCTGGTAGTCAACGAGGTGCGTAAGCAGGAGGAGAGGATGAGGTGTATAAAGGCCATTTCCCAGGCCAAGCAGGGAGAGTGGATGAGATGGGAGAGTGTGGAACAACGTAAGATGGCCTGGCAAGACTTTTGGTCAATGGAAGAGAGTAGGATCAGTTTCCTTATTAGGTCAACATATGATGTTCTCCCATCACCGCAGAACCTAAACCTCTGGGTAGGAGAGGATCCCTCTTGTCCTTTGTGTTCATCACCTGCCACATTAAGGCACATTTTGACAGGATGTAAGGTGGCTCTTAGCCAAGGTCGGTTTACATGGCGCCATGACCAAGTACTGCGATGTTTGGCTTTAGCATTAGAAGGCAAGCGTAACATGACCAATAAGTTGCCACCTGTTCTAGCAAGACATTACACGCAGAGGCAATATTCCTCCGCCCAGGCGAGCAACCACCAAGAAAAGGTGTTAACACCAATTCTCGCCCAGGACAACTGGAAGCTGCTAGGGACTGGAAGATGCTGGCTGATCTTGATCAACGGCTTATTTTTCCACCTGAGATTGCCACCACTAACCTACGACCAGATATTGTTTTGTGGTCTGGATCAGCACGCATTGTTCAACTGATAGAGTTAACAGTGCCATGGGAGGATGCGGTAGATGAGGCATATGAGAGGAAGAAACTGCGGTATGCTCATCTGGCCACTGAAGCAGAACAGCGAGGATGGAGAGTCCAGGTTTATCCAGTGGAAGTGGGTTGCCGAGGTTTTGTGGCACACTCTACAACCCGGTTCCTCAGAGACATCGGATTCAGCGGCCAAGAGTTGCGTCGCACAGTAAAGAACTTATCTGAAGCAGCAGAAAGGAGCAGCAACTGGCTGTGGTTGAGACGGAAAGATTCTAGCTGGCTGTGTACAGGCCGCCACGCTACGGTTTCGTAGAATTCTTGAAAACTTGAAGAATCTGTTGGTTTATTTGTATACGTTCCTGTGGATATTGCGTGAATGACGGGTGGTTGGGCAGATATTGTGTTTTGCGGTAGGTGGTATGCCATACGGAACCGTTGTCCACTGAAACTGCATATTAACGCACCAGTGGGGCTCGACAGCCTTAGTCAAACGGGTTGGCGCGTAAGGTTGGGTTGCGGAGAGATTGTGAGATTGTGGTTAGGTCTCAGCAGCAGGAGGGATGTAGAGGTCAGTAAGCTGGGCTGAGTTGAGTGGGGGACGGAGGGGGGTGACTCTGGGACGCCAGAGTCACTGTCGAGCCCTCTTGAGGTGTCGTGGGCTAGTCGACGAAACACTGAGGACGGAAGGTGCCCACTTGAAGACCCTAGAGATGTCCCCTACTCGGCTCAATCCAGACGGTTGTCGTGCTGGTCCTGTAGTTGCAGCCGTCGCGTGTGCTGACGCGCCAAGTACACTGCAGCCGTTAATGCCGGACAGAAGGGGAGTCACACCACCATATGGAAAGAAGCGTAAATGGATGGAGAAGCATAGTTTACTGTAAAGCTACTTCTTAGTTTTGCTTATCTTGGCGAAAGCCGAGTACAAATCAGCATGAAGTTTTAACATCTACTCTCGTGTAATGGAAATCCCTCAATGGAAGAATCTTCCCCTGGGCCCACAGGAGGATCTGGTGAGCCAGCTTGTATAAGGGGCGTGATCGCAGACCCCCCCTGATGGTTTATTTAAGAGACCACCAATGTGTTGTCTGACCAAACAAGCACATGATGGCCCCTCAGGTCTGGGAGGAAGTGTTTCAGGGCCTGGAATACCGCCAACATTTCTAGACAATTTATATGCCACGATAGATGATGGTCCTGCCACAGACCTTGGGCTGGGCGACCACTCATGATTGCCCCCCAACCCGCGAGGGAAGCATCCGTCGTTAGCGTGACGCGACGACAGGGAGCTCCCAACCAAGGTTCTTTCCACATGACTAAGGCACGTAGGCAGCGCCTCATGACCTTGATCGTGTGGAGTGGGTTTCCCCTTGGGGAGAACCCCTTGGTCCTGAGCCACCACTGCAACGGTCTCATGTACAACAGGCCGCAAAGTATAACGTTGGACGCTGCTGCCATCAGACCTAACAGTCTCTGAAACTGCTTTACAGTGAGCGGCTGGCCTAGCTTCAATTGTTTCATGGCTGAGAGAATCGAAGCAATACGAGTAGGAGACGGGCATGCCTGCATCGTCATCGAATTCCATACCACACCCAGAAAAGTGGTCCTCTGTAGTGGAGATAGCACACTTTTCTTGGCATTCAACCTCAACCCCAACTTCTTGATGTGAGCGAGAACTGATGCTCCGATTGAGCTAGAATCAACCAATCTTTGATATAGTTCAGAATACGAATTCCATGGAGTCGCAGCGGAGCCAGAGCTGCATCCATACATTTCGTAAACGTGCGGGGAGATAAAGCTAGACCGAACGTAAGAACGCGATATTGGTGCGCTTCGCCCCCGAAAGCAAACCTCAGGAACTTCCTGTGTTGTGAAAGGATGGATACATGGAAGTATGCGTCCTTTAGATCTATCGTGACAAACAGTCCTCGGATCTGATTTGTGACACTATCTGCTTGAGAGTGAGCATTTTGAATTTGAGCTTCCCTACTGAGCGATTTAACAGGTGCAGATCTAAAATTGGACGCAAACCCCCATCCTTCTTTGGGACAATGAAGTACGGGCTGTAATAACCGGACTCCCTGCTGGGAGGATATATATGTGACAAAACTCCTGCCTAGTATCAACTAAAGACAGACTTTTCAGACAATGATTCACACAGAGCGCTTGCTGAAGACATAGAAGCTAGCGTTGTTGTGATTCAGGGGTGCTTTATAGTTTCCTGGTCGATGTTCCGTCTCGCCATTGGACTGATTCCATACGTGCTTCATGACACAATCACGCAGGGGCGTCCCCGCAGTGTTTAGACGCAGCTCGAGTTCCCTTGAAAGGGAACTACTAAGGAAAGAGTCAACACTGCTCGTTGATTACAATTTTCTACTTCATCAGTCAGATTTCACTCCTTTCCATCTGCTGGGACTGGGAATCCCAATCCAAAGGCAAGCACTTCCAGCACATCAAATGAATACAAATTTTGGAGAGAATTTCAAACTAGTTTTGAACGAAACGAAAGCCAAGTTGAAAAGTTAAAATCAAATTTAATATAAATTACTCACTATAGAAATACAAACATGTATATATCAATACAACATGTTCACACTTATTTCTAACAGAACAGAAGTCAATTCTCTTCTTAGAGAAACACACAAGGTCAGAGCTGAAGGCTTGTGAGAAACGTAATGGCCAATGGGTGGTGACCCTGCTCTGTGATTGGCTTTGTCCCAAATCTAAGGTGGGGTCACGGGTCATGAGCTCGTACATCTGACTATAACGGCCGTGATGTGGTAAACCATGGGAAATTTGATTACACGAGCGCTTAGCTCCACTTAAGACTTGGAACATCACCGTGATCATGGGATCAGGGTGGGGAAAGAGAAGAGAAAGATTGAAAGGACATTACAGCCAATGCGGTGCAGCAACACAGAGAGATTTACTGTAAATTCCACTGCCTAAAGGAATAAAATAAGTGGAAGAAAATAATCTTTCAGGATTTTTGTGGTTTTCCCCAGACTGTTGTAACAAAATGTAGAGAGGGAGTTGAAAAGAAAATAAGAAAGAGGCAGATGGAGAGAAAGAATGAAAAACAGGGGAAAGGAGGAAGAATGTGTGTCTGTGTGTGAATGGGAATGAAAAATGGAATGGCTCCAGGGAAAGAGGACGTCTCAGTTATATGCCCAGCTCAGAGAATGACTGAGGTCAAGATTCAGTCAGAACACTAGACACCAGTGCCTAAAATATAAAATCTTGGGAGAAGAGGAAAATATGGCTGGAAAAAGGGAAAAAAAGAGAAGGGATGAGAACTAGCTTAAAACAGAGAGAAACAATAAAGTAGAAAAGATAATTGGATACAGAAATACGTTGAGATAAATATAAAGAAAAGAGAACGAGAAACAAACAGCTAAAAAGAACATAGTAAGAAGAATAGAAAAATGTCTCCCTGTGCTGCTGCAGGAGAATCAGTCAGGCGAAGACAACAATATAGAAAGCTGAGGGCCTTTGTCCAGCTTCTACCAGACAAGGACAGAAAGGAGCCTTGAGCACCGCACACACACACACACACACACCCACAAACACACACACACAACACACACAGGAGAGCAGGATTCTTGATTCCTGACTCTTTTCTGTATGTAGTAGCTATTTTAAGCTTCTGTAGTATAGTATGGTTGATTCTGTAGCAGTAAGATTTTCTCTTGATGTCATTTAGTTTGTTGCTGAATTTATTGATATTTTATTTTGTTTAAGGTATTAAAAAATAGTTTGTATTAATAATTATGCAAATATATACACATTGAAAAAAAGTGAGCATTAGTTGATGCAGAATGCTTGATGTTGTAAAAAGATTTTTATCAGACATGATCAGTCTTTAGTTGAAAATGTGTTTGTTTTAGTTGAATCTGTCTTTAGTTTAGTCCAGTGTTGCCAGATTGGAAATGTCCAAGTATCGTACCAGAAGCTCAAAATTATCGTACGTGAGTCAAACGTACAGAATACAGCTATTTATTGACCACCAACGGTTTGACACGACATGAAAATGACGTTGCTAAATTTGTTGCTAAAATATCGACCTCAGTTTGGAAAATACTGACCTTTTACTGAAGATACTGAAGGAACGTTAACTTTTTATTATTTTTATTTTTTACTTTTCTTCTTCCAAAACCTACAGAGATGACATGTGATATACAACTTTGTATACAATATACAAAAAGAACATTAACTTGTGCTCATGAGAGTTATTCTCCACGATGATTGGTTGAGAAGACATAACGTGAGATGAGATGGAAGACATATGTAACACCCCGTTCACATTCTTCTCACGGTAGACGTAGAATCCACAGCTAGATCAATAGAAGATTACAACGACCATCATTTGAAGTGTCACACAATTCTGAAATTACTGTACATTTTGGGATTTTTTTCATTATTGATTGTACAGAGGTCAAAATTATCGTACATCTGGCAACACTGGTTTAGTCTCTTTAGTTGAAAATTTGTTTTTAGGATTTCTACTGATTCTGCTAAGTCACCATTTATTACTTGTGACATGATCATCCCATTGTGAGTTTGAATGAGCACGTTTTTTTTATTTCTGTCTTTTCTAAATAAGTCAACAGTTTAGTGCACTGAACACAGCACTCGCACATCTCCATCACTGTAGCCTGAACAGAAATGTATTACAGACGTCATGCTGTGGGCCACACAATAACCCTCTCCCAGGTCATTCCGCCGCATTTCATTATCAGATAATCACAACTCTTTGTGCATCTCCTTTTCACAGGTAAAACTGGTTCTGTTGTCAATGGTTCAGAAACATGCTGAGCTACATTTCACAGTCTGAAGTATCAAAGACGGCTAATCTTTAAAATACGAGTGGAAAAATGTGAAAGAAATGACACCAAACTAAAGCTAGATAACCAGCCCTGTCAGTTCTCCACTCACACATATCATAAAGATCAGTTTTAAAGCTTCAATCAAAATGTAATAACTCAAAATGTTTTGTTTACATAAACCTTTCATTTGAGATTTGTCTAAATTCTTGCTCGGCTTGACTGATCAGTTTTCAGCCAGAAGATGAACATGACGCATACTGAATACAATCAACAATTACCACAGATGTTCTTCATTGCAGAAGGAATCAGTGACCACAACAGAAGTCATGGGCAAATGTAGTGAGAACATTAATAGCACAACTCTTTTAGAACAGATCAATTTCTTAAAGCAAAGGCAAAGTCAGCAGGTGCTCAGCATCATATAGCTTTGTTCAAGTAACAACTGATGCAATGCATTTCCCAATGACAAAACAATACATCAGACATATAACATCTTGATATGAATTTGAAAGAATTCACAAATGGTTTATCTTATCAGAGTGTAACTTCGCCGATTTTCAACCTGCTACAATTGTTACAATGTCGTACTTTGTGGTATATTTATGAACAATGTTTACTAGTTCTTTGTGTTACCTGGACCTAGAAATTCACATTTATTTGTCAGCAAAAGTCCACCGGATGACACAAAATGTGTCATCAGGTGTTGTGCCGAATTCTGACCCCTGCCAGATTATTTCCCCCTGAGTCCCGACTCCCGAGTATAGGTTTAGGATTAGGCAATCTCGTAGTAACCTAAACGAGGGAGTTAAAATTCAGCACAACACCAGCAGACTTTTGACAGCTTCAGGGCTTTTGTGATATCTACTTGCGCATTTTTGTATCCCAGTCTTCGGACAGTCGGATAGTCAGAAGGTCGTTAACAGAACAGTTATTGTAAGAGTAGGTATCATACTTTATATACTCTTTAAACAGCATTATGGTAAAGTAAAACACTATGGCAACAGCTTTCTTTCCAGTGCCCAACTGTGTTTTGCTTGGGAAAGGCTGGGCGGAACTGACGGAATGGCAGTTTCTTTTAGTGTTTTCCCCTCCATTTGGCCTAAAACACTGTGTTCTTGGTCATCCAGTTTTTTCAGGTTTTTCAGATTGTCCATCACGGCGTTCTCTCCATATTTATAATTCTTTGCCGCCTTTAGCTACTGCCTAAATATTCCTACCAATATGTTTTTGCCTATTTTGCCAGTGGTGCAAGTACCCCATGTTTCTTTCAGTAGTGTCTTGTCAGACAGATAATACATTTTAAGCTCCTGTTGCATTTGGGGCAAGGCCAATGTGTGTGACTGCTTTTACAGCAAGGCCATGGCACAAACTTCACACACTTTATTAACAGTTAAGTGCAACTGTAACAACAACAGATTTGGAGAACTGTGGCTATCAAGAGGCTATGATTTATGAACAGCCATTTAGGGCAATATGATGACAAAGAATAGGCATGATTTTAAAATATTATTTATATATCTAAGGTAGGCATGGTTATGATCAGGGGTGCACATAACTGGTGCGCAGGTGTGCATGCTTGGTAAAAATAAACTATGCGCAGCAGAAAACGTGGAGGGAAGCGCTTTTGAGTACTAACATTTTGGGGATTTTTGGGGACAGGGACACGTACGTCCATCTCTGGTAAAATAGCAATCATGATGATGATGTGATCCGAGAATTTACTGCTAAAGGCCATTGCACACTGAGTCCGAAATTCGCGTCTGAAATTTTCGCACGTTAAAAAATAAATACGACCTCACGTTATGTCAATCACGCTTGCACACCGCCTCCGAAACTTTCGTGCGTCATAAAAAAAATCAAACCGGGTTCGATTTTCTGCGTTTTTCGCATCCGTTGCAAGCAGTTTGAATGGTGTTTGAATGGTGTTTCACGAATACGAAAAAACGTCTTAAAGTGACAGCAGCCTAATATCCTTGCTGTTGTCTGTGTCATTAATGTTAAAGGGGATATGTCATGAAAATCAGACTTTTTCCGTGTTTAAGTGCTATAATCGGATCCCTGGTGCATCTACCAACCCAGAAAACGTGAAAAGTGACAACTCAGTAACTTTGTTTTGGTAAGCCTTTCTTTACAAGCATGTCAAAAAATAAGCCGCCCCTTAATCTGCACGTTTCCACCCACAGCGCCACCATTTGGTTTTCGCAAGTGACAACAGTGTAACCAGTTCTAACGCAATGGCAAAAGTTCTTGGCTGAACTTTTCTGTTTTGTTGTTGGCTGCACAGATGAGCACAGAACACTATTTGACCAAAAAATGTCATAGCTGTCTTAAAGAAATCAAGGAACAGTGTCAACTTCAGGGCTTGACATTAACACCCGCCAACCCGCCAAATGCGGGTGGATTTCAGCGTTGGCGTGTAACGCAGTCACTCCTACAAGACACGTTGGCAGGTTGAATTTTATCTAATATACATTTTTCAATAAAAAAATTTCAATAAAAAATAATCTAGTGTTGGCAGTAATATTGATTTTTCGATACATATTGATACTGAAATATCTGAAACTCTTCCGCAGAATAGATAAAAATGATACCAGCTGTGTGTTCTCGCTCTCTAATCTCTCCGACAGCGAGTTGACACACCAACCCTTTACTCACTCGTTTTATTTGCTCCGGATGAATATTGTTGGTGGTACATGGCTTGAATTCTGGCGAGGGATTGTGCGTATTAAGCACAATTTTACTCATTCCCGCAGATTTTGTGCTCACACCCAAAGTGCATGCACATAAAGTATATTATTGGCTATATAAAACAGTATAATGGGTCCGTGCGTCAGGTCTTAAAGTGACAGTAGCCTAATATACTGGCTGCCAAATTATGAGATGCTATTAAAAATATCTATATGGTAGTTATTCCCCTATGGTATCGGTGTCCAAATTGTTGCCAGTGAAAATGCTGAGTGGCTAACTTTGGAAAATCACTAGCTAGAGTGGCTGGTGAGCAAAAAAAGTGAATGTCAAGCCCTGGTCAACTTGTGTTAAAGTTAAACATGACGGTACATGCAAGTCAATGAGATGAATCAATGTAACTCCACAACAACTACATAAATGTGTCCACTAACCATTCAGAGTCTCTCTCTACATAAGGTTGCACTCCGCTACTGGTTATTTCTGAGATTTGACTGAGATTCAGGTGTTTTGTTATTGCCGGAGTATCCGAAGCTCGTGTAAAGGATCTGCCGTCTTCTGAACGGAGGAGGGCAGCAGCAGCTCATTTGCATTTAAAGGGACTCACACGGAAACGGAACGTTTTTGCTCACACCCAAACAGGGGCAAATTTGACAAGCTATAATAAATTATCTGGTGGCTATTTTGAGCTGAAATTTCACAGACACATTAGGGACTAGGGACACCATAGATTTAAATTACATCTTGTGAAAAGGGGCATAATATGTCCCCTTTAATAAAAATTTTTTTTTTTTTTTTTTTTTTTTTTTATAAAACAGAAAAAGAGCATATATACACAATATATTACAATACAGACAATAAATGTGTATACAGTAACTATTCAAGTAACTATTACTATTGCTATTACTATCACAGTAACTGTGAATAGCATAACTATTCACCCCGTTCAGTGTGAGCCTGGGTACATAAGTGAAGGGGGGGGTTATAGCACCATGTTCAAGGTGTAACACGTAACATAGGACAAGTGACAGACAAACAACAACAGAGAACACATCTTGAGCAAATTATTCTTATTCTTATTATTCCTTCCCTTTTTTCTCCTCCTTTCCTCCCCCCCTTCCTTCCCTCCCCCTCTCCCCTCCCTCCCTCCCTCCCTCCCTCCCTCCCTCTCCCCCCCTCCCTCCCTCTCCCCCCCCCCTCTCCTCTCCGCCTCCCCCCCTTTCTGTTGATCTGAAATGTAGGCTATATTAGTTGATCATGGTTAAGGTGTTTGAGGGAAAGGGGGTTTGAAAACATGTTATGCATGAGTGTAGATGCATATATGTATGTATGAAGTGATAGCTGCAGTAACAGAAGGGGTGAGGTATGTGTCTGGTTATATACACGGCTTATAGTTATGTTTGTGCGATATTGAGAGATGTCAAGATGTCAAAAATGTA
Organism: Rhinichthys klamathensis goyatoka; assembly: GCF_029890125.1. NCBI lineage: Eukaryota > Metazoa > Chordata > Actinopteri > Cypriniformes > Leuciscidae > Rhinichthys > Rhinichthys klamathensis. The sequence goes on from NW_026606811.1 coordinate 9,743, forward strand.
AAAAAAGGGGACCATATATCTTCATAGGCTGATATTTGCTTTATTCTGTACGCATTATATTTCTCAATTGAAATATATTCTGATATTAAATTTATCCAGTGATTGATGTGGCAGGATTTCTTTGATTTCCAGTTTTGGAGAACTACTTTCTTGGCGACAGCTAAAGAGATGAGCAACGGATTCCTATATTTTTGTGAGATATGGATTTCGGAAAGGTCGCCTATGAGACAAAGTGTTGGGGATAATGGGATTCTGTGGCTCATAATGGTGGTGAGCGTCTCAGTAACTGTAATCCAAAAAGAATAGACTGGTTTGCAATGCCACATGGCGTGCAAATAGTCATCTGTACTACCTAAAGTACATTGTGAACAGATATGAGTGTTGTGTAGGCCCATTTTGAACATTTTACTTTGGGTAATATGAGTTCTGTGAATGACTTTATATTGTATAAGTTGCAGGTTTGTGTTATTGGTCATAAGAAAAGTGTTCCTACAAATTTGTTCCCAGTACTCAGGGTTGGGAGAGATGGCCAGGTCGGTTTCCCATTTGGTTGTTGGGAGTGTTATTGTTGTGTTTTGGTTCGAAATCATTGTATATAGTTGTAAAATAAAATAAAAATAAAATTAATAAAATACAGCTTTAACAGAGATGAATCTATATTTAATTTTTACAGTGATATACAGCAAATAGTGTTATAGTGAGGGAGGGGAGCAGTCAGGAGGAAAGTGATGCTGACAGCTGGTAACATAAGTGGTGCTCCCTTGAGAACCAGACCAAACAAGTTGTGCACCCCTGGTTATGGTGCATATTATGACCATGCATGTGTATGGCTGTAGTGGCAGTGCTTTAAGGATTAAGGATGATTTAGGAGTTAAACTAAGAGATCTTTTCTTTCGTACTATTTTTTTTTTTTCATTTTGTATCTGGTGGTGTTGTTTTTATTTTTTAACTTTTAGACAGTTTAAAACCTCAGAAAACTTGCATCTTTAAATTCATTCCTTTTAATGGATCTGTCACTACCGCCAAACAAATACTATAATTACAAATAACGCAAGCAAATATGCAAGTTACAATGTTTCTGAGCATCTTGTGCCATCAGTTGCATTTTTAAAGATGTTTTTTCAAGTTTTTACCAAAATGATTCCATTTCTATTCCAATCATTTTCCCTATTATATTTCATTCCGTTGCAACTGTCTGATTTTGAATGCAAGAATGTGTTTTAAAACACCCCTAAGAAACAGATCTGATTGAAAACAGTCAAATTAAGAATTCCTTAAGATAGATTAATCAATCAGTCGTTCAGATAACCTACCGAGTTGATTTTGAAATTACATTCTTTTGCACATGCCTCATTTAATGTTAGTGTTTAGATTTGACTCTGGTCAAATTTAATTAGAGCAGAAAAGACAGATCTCAAAATGTTAATTTGGGAACTAAGTGCCACTGTAAAAGGAAAACCACCTCGAGGGAGAGAAAGTCAGTGAGAGAGAATCTTGTCCTTCTTTTCCATTGATTGAAGTGGATCCGTGACAAGCAGCCCTCTTTACCACAACCCAACAACTGATCAAGACAAGAGATTATACAACCAAACCCAAAAGCCTCCCTCTTCAGTCATACTCAATCTGAGCTGAGTTTTACAAATCCTGAGGAAGCAAGCACTGAATTCAAAGCAAGAGAAGCACAGACAGGAAAAAGGAAAAGAGAAAAAGCAGCTCCCAAGCACAGTGCATACATACATGCATACATTAAATCTTTATTATTATTATTATTATGAGCACTCCCAGAAAAAAAAAACTCAGACAACAGAACAGAGGCATGCATTGAGGACAGACAAAAATAGCATATTAATATATGGAGGAGGATGTATAAAGTGAAGCTTCATTTGGTGGCCTTGAGGGGGCAGGTCTGTGGGATTCATGACAGACAGACAGAGAGAGAGCGAGAGAAAGAGAGAGAGTGACTCATGCAATCAATCAGATTCACACATACACGCACCAAACAGTCAGTTCTGCGGGTAATCATGTTTAATGTTTTACAACATACAATTGTAACAGCTAAAGGTGCAAATATACACTCATATGATGACTAAGACTTGAAAACAAGAGCCTTATGGCTGTGATACTATGGTGCATTATGGTATGGCATAACGGTGTGTGTGTGTTCCAGGGTCTTGACCTCTCTATGCAAGCAGCTGGTCACGGGTATTTTTGCCACTATCCTGCTCTGTGTGCAACACTCAGTATGATAAACATACAATAATGGAACACTCAGTTTCAGTCAATCTCATGTTAATCTTATAGCGTAGTGTTGCATCCTTCATATCTCCAAAAAGTCTTTAGTTTTATTATATTTATAAAAGAAAGATAGGCTACCGAGTCTTTCCGGGAAAAAACGAGCGGGTGGAGGCGTGCCGTGTGGGCGGAGCTAAATAATCACGAGCGCGCAAAGCTTTTGCGAGAGCGTCTGGAAGCTGTGACATCCCAAAACAAACCATGGCTAACATTCAGATTCATTCAGCCATACATTTTTGATCCCGAATCAGATCCCGAGGCTGAAATTGAAGACGAGCAGCAGCAACGACTACAGCAGGACGTCTATGTGGTGTGTACTGGAACTGTATAACTTATAATTGCCCACACAGCAGGAGACTCCTAAGCGGATCCGCGTTCAAGTCGCCAAACCCGCGTAACTGTCACATTCGTTTTGGGGCCGCCCAGAGGATCAGCTCCGCCTCCGGGAGGCGCCGAAAATTCTACTGTCAAACAACGGATCCAGTGCGGACCCATGTCGGATCCTAGGACGCGGACGCGCCTTTACTGTAGCTGCTAACGGTTGAACTAACGTTACAGCACACCAGGAGCCGATCATCAGTCGAGCCTTTCTTTGCTGGGACACGGTTGCGCTGAACCCTCTTTTGAGTAAGTAAGTTATTTATATATATAAGTTATATATTGCGACATTGACTGTAAACATTGTTTTTTTTATCATCATGTAAATTATCGTAATGTCGTTGTTTGAAATTATTGACAACTTAAACATGTTCACTCGTGGATAATGATTTAGCGCTAGCTTCTAGCTAGCTGTGCATTACATAGTTTAACAACAAATCAAAACGCTAAGTGAACATTATTAGCTAACGTTACGTTTATCATGTTGGTTTTAAAACAGTATCGTTAATACAGCGTGTCGGAGCAGCGTCTCCTGCAGCGGGGAGTCACAGGCAGAGGGTCCCTGCAGCGTTCGCTAACGTTAGCTTCTTGTCTTGGGACTGATAGCAGTAAACACTAAATTCATCAAATTCATAAATAAATTTATTTTCCAATAAACTGTAACGTTAGCTGTCATATTTCACGGTAACGCTACCCACGTGAGTGCGGATTTCAACGCTGTTCGTTACTTTGCCTATAGGCAAATATATTATAATATATTATATACACTATAAATAAGATTCAGTGACAAGTAGTAGGCCTACTCGCCCTGTTTAATTTGGTTGCCATGACTTCGCGTGGGACGACGTCCTGTCAGTTGCTCGAGAGGGAGGGATGACAGCTTATTTGACACATAAAAGTCAAGTCTTGTTCCGTATTGAACTGATACGGAACGCACTTTGTTCCGTATTTTTGAGAATCAATTCAGTGCAAATCCATGACAGACACATAGCTTCTAAAATATAAATGTCAGACAGACTATGAATGAACGAAGACCTGCTATAATGGAAAATTCGGGGACTTGGCGCCCCCTTGGCGGGCTCTGACGTGTAATGACGTAGAGTTGGCTCATTGGTCGCACGCAGCTCGCACGTCAGAGGCGCCCGCGCCATTGGATGTGCAGTTGCCCCAGCACAGCCAATAGCCGCCTTTCCACTGCACACGACATTCGCATACGATTGTCGCATTTCGCCTCCTAGTGTCACAGTCGAATGGAACTTTGAAATTAGTCGTGAAGCAACCGTTAAGTTACCCTCGGATATTCACATTCACAATGGTTAAATTAATGATTTTAATGAATGTGCTGTAATGCATGCATGAATATCCACACAAAACAAATTACCCTCAATACATCTAAAATAAAAACAATGTAGATTTTATAGAGCTAATCGATATAATTATTGATTTAATAATAATTATTTTTTTTAAATCTGCCATAATTATTAATAACCGTCATTTGACAGAAATAGCGTTTACAGAATAAAAATGATGCACTTGTTTATACAAAAACAGGTAATTAGTCAAATGTACTGTCAGTTATTAAAATGGCATATTACATGTGCATCAGATACCTGTGTGTGTTTACAGGGGATTCACGAGAGATACCTGTCCTAACTGTATTACATGTGCATCAGACACCTGTGTGTGTTTACAGGGGATTCACGAGAGATACCTGTCCTAACTGTATTACATGTGCATCAGACACCTGTGTGTGTTTACAGGGGATTCACGAGAGAGACGGACATTTTGCAGGCCATGCAGCAGTGAAGAAATGGACCAAAACAGTGGATCTCTTCCTCTATGATCTAGTTCTTGTTCCTTTGCACCTTGACTTGGCTGTAAGTAATTTATGAATAGTAATGCCTTTGTAACAGATTGTTTCCATATTTATACTGTATGATTAAAAGTGTAAAAAAATTATATTTACCTTTACACTATTTTTTTTAACCTTTGACCTCCATTGCTTATCACCAGGTAATTTATTTCCAGTGCTATGACTCCATGGTCAGAGACATGATGAGATCTGCCAGATATTGTTGTGAGTTATGTCCAATTACAACTTTGGTTTTAACCTCAAACGGCTTTGAAGGCATGTATGTATGTCTCGTGTGATTATTTAACAGGAAATACCTCATGGAGGAGAACAAAATCAAAAAAGCCTGCTGCTTTGAGGCTTCCAGATGGACCATCGGCCGAATAAGAACCAACGTATGCATGCCCTCATATAATAAGTTATACAAATATTCTTTAAACTGTGCCCATTTGTTTACCGTTATACTTACTTGGAATTTTGTTTCTAGGCAATTCCCAAACAGCCAAATGGAAATGACTGTGGTGCTTTTATCTGCAAATATGCAGACTTCCTTTCTCAAGGAAAGCCACTTACTTTCAGACCGGTACATGACCAAGCTACAATATTTATATTTCTCAGAAACCTGATTCTTAACACTTGTTTGACTTTATGGTAACACTTTAGAATACTGTTTCTTACTTACTGCATAACTAATAAGGAATTAGGTGATTCTTTATTAACACTTAAGTCACTACTGTTAACTACTAAGGAAGATGTGTTAACTAATCAGTATGTAATATAATTTTATGATTGTGTTAATATCTGTCTGTTTGATTACAGGTGCTGTGAGAAAAAACTCGGTGACGCGGTCAGCCACAGATGCGGAGATGCACAGGTCACCAAGCATGCTATCAGGTGGTTCAACCTGGCTACAGATCGGGCAACAAGGAGACGTGTCCCGCCTCCATCCACACAAACTGAGTAATAGGAGTAATAGGAGAAATGATTAAACATTAAACCATCTTTTTATTGAACTTCTTGTTGTTCACCAGTTATTCATTTTCTGATATTTTAGCTGTACATAGTGCAGCATTTCATTGAAGTTGTAGCCTAATAGATAAAATATGTTATGTTTACACCGACCTAGGCCTATAAAGCACTAAATTAGGTTTTGACCACAAAATGAATGTAGATTAGCCTGGCCCACATAGGCTACTTAACAAACCAGAATAGGCTATAACCTATAACTTTCCATAAATGTAAATGTCAGTTTTATATTTCCATTGAGTAGTGATTACTTTTGTACAGTAAATTGATGTCTTGTATCGAAACTTTTATGTTAGGCCTATTTACAATATTGTTAGGTTAAAAATACAAGGCGATGCAGATTTAAGCTTAGGTCTATATTGCTGTAGTTACTAGCCTAGGCTAGCCCTATAGTTTTTGGTTTTATCCTATAGTTTAGTTTATCCTATTTTATCCTACAGCAAGAACAGAAGGGATTTTAAAAATGAGATAAACGGGTCCAAAACGGACCCGGGCCAGATGAGCCAGAATTGTATGAGTCCGTTGCGGGTCCGCGGCGGATGTATGTATCAATTTGCGGGTCCCAAACGGACCCGCCGCAGAGGTAAGGTTTTAATGGCGGATGCGGAGCCACGGCGGGTCCGCGATCCGCCTTCGTTGCGGATCCGTCACTGCGAGCAAGTGGACGCCGATACGGGTCCGTTTCGCGGGTCCGTTCCGGAAGCCGCGATACCTCCGCGGTAGATCCGCCGCGGAGTCCTTTTGCTGTGTGGGTGCTTAGCGGTTTTTGTAAATGACTAATTTTCACTTTATGTCGTCGTATATATATATTTTTTTTAAAGGTAAACATGTGGGAAGTGTAGTTTGATGCCGACTGAGGCGGGAGTTTCTTAAAAGTAGAAATGATTTGAACTTGAGCGCAGTGTTTTAACACCAAGTCATGCGCGAGTTATAATAACTTACAACATTTGTGTGTGTTTACTCGTGGTTTATGAGGACATGATTTGATTTTACAATAAACAAACAGACACCTACAGTGGCCAGCTAAACAAATGTATTTAAAGACATTCTTGAACAAATCCGATGCAGCTGCCGATGATTTTCTGCTGAAGCGCGTTGATGTGCGCGGGCGCGCTTTTCCGAGAGAAATGCTCACATAAGGAGTTCCACTCTCGTCTACGTCATTAGATCCACGATCGGAAAAAAAACGCCGAACTTGTACCAACCCGGAAGTAAGATTTTCGGCACACAAATCTTCGTTATTCGGCACAGAAATCTCCGTTATTCGACCAAAATATTTTTTTTAAACGTTGCCATGTTTAGCATGAGAATCCATCTCTTTAACACAGTAAACAACTCAGAATACATGAAACACCATTGTACCCCCCTCCCCCTCCCCCTTCCCCCTGTAAGCATTTCAAAGTCAATCACATTTTAATAGGGAAATTTAATTTTTGCTCGCCTGTAATCTAAAACGCCCCATGAGTCTGCAAAGCACAGCAGATTAGATATTAAACTAAAATGTGCTCAAAGATATAACACTGGACAAAATATTATAGTAAAGTGGCACTGGCAAGAACTGAAAGATAAATTAAATGAAATGGAGAATCTGCTTTTCTCTACATTAACATCAGGTTATATAAACTAATAACAGAGCTGTATGGCTTCTTACTGTGGAAAAAGAACACGCATTTAAATCTGTAAATCTGCAGTCATATGTAATCTGTCACCATGGACGACGCACCCACATATTGTAGACACTGTACTTACACCACGATATAGCATATCTCATACACACACACCAGTGAAGAATTTTGACAAAATACATTTAGTATTGTTTAGCCCTTTTGAAAAGCTACAATGCCTGGAAATACTACTAAATCATTAATTCACATTAGAATGCTGAATGGGTTTTCCTGGGAGAGTTTTGAGAGTTTTTGTAATGTTAAAAACAGGAAGACAATTATCTTTTTTCTTTCTTATGCCAGAAAAAAAACCTCTATCTGCATGTTAGTCAATGCTAACAATCCAACTGTTAGTGTGGTGCTAGTCTCAGCTTCAGACGGCACACCCACAGACCGCCCACAATTAGATTATGACCGTCTGATATTGCACACAAAACTGGCAAGCATTTTCTCAATTTGGCAAGCCTTAATCTGATTGGCTGGCTCCTCCGACACAATTTTACAGCAGTTGTGGTGCACCAGACCTCCTAAAACAAAGTTAAGATTACAAAGGCACAAGGCTGATACAGCAAGCACATTTAAAGGTGCTCTAAGCGATGTCACGCGTTTTTTAGGCCAAAACATTTTTTGTCACATACAGCAAACATCTCCTCACTATCCGCTGGCTGCCTGTCCCCTGAACACACTGTAAAGAAACGTGATCTCTGTAGATCCCGTTATCCCAGGCTCCACAAACAGCAACAAAAACAAACTGCGTCGACCCGCTCCCCGAAACATAACAAACTGTTCCAGCCAATGACCGACAAGAAGGGTTTGGGGGTGTGGTTTGGGGGGTTAGTGTGCGGATGAGGAGGAGGGATGGTCTAGCTAGCCTCCGTTTTGTTTGACAATAGTTCGAATGTCAACAAGAAGTGACGTCACCCAGGATCGCTTAGAGAACCTTTAAGGAAAAATTACCCAATGGATTTACCCAGGTTTGCAAGGTTAGTGACAACAGATCATTGAAACATATTCAGAGTCTTGTTTGATGATTGTGCAGCCTGATCTCATTAGTAATAGTAGGTATTTGTACTTTTGTATACATTTTTTTTACATTTATAATGAAACATACACGTACTTAGCATATAGAACATGGCATGCAAAGCTTTAAAAACACTTTGTACATTTGTAAGAATCCTTTATATTTATATTATAAATAATATAATTGCAGTGTTTCCCCTACCATTGTTCATGACATATCATCATGACCTATCATCATGACATAAACACACAGAAACTCAAAAGGTCTTCACGGCAACCCGTCAAAATAAAAGTTCGGTTTAACTTGACAGAAATATATTACTGTTGTACATTAGAATTTAGATATGTCCCAATGTAATAATACACTAACACTAATCCAAATAAATTATCATCAAAACTTTTTTAAGGAATATTTTTAAGGAATAATCCATGTTTTAATTTTAACAGTAAAGCTCATTGTGCAGCAAGTTATTTGACAAAAAGTTTATTTAATTTCATATGATTAAAATTGATGATAAATGATAAAATTTGTGTTTTTTGTTTTCATTTTATTACCAGAAAAAACACAACACAGAATTAGTGTGAAATTGTTTTTCATATATTTAAAAAAAAAATGTTGTATAAGTTTAATGATTCATAATACATGATTTCAATTAATTAGACATGCTTTTTGATTGCAAAAAAAAATTACACCACGTATCTGTAACACGCCCGCTCCGCAACAATAGCAGCCCCCCCCCCCCCGAAAAAAATCCTAGGGGAAACACTGAATTGTATAGTTACATTTTAGAATATCTGGATATTTTTTAGATATAATTTTTCTAAATGTAGTCAGATGATAACAGACATAATGATGATTATAGCTCTAATTATGTAACTATGCCCCATAGGCAGACAATAGCAGCTAATTGATTAAAATTAGTATATGCTAATTGTATAAACCTTAAAAACCTATGCTCATCAAATCATAAATGTAGCCTAGCACACAGATGTTATTTGACCTTCAAACGAGAAATATAAAAGGACAGTGACCGATGCATCCATGGGAGTTCAGCAAGTCTTTGTTTGCTTCACAATGGCAGTGTATTGTTATTTCCTAAAGCTCATCCTTGCTGCGTAGAGAGTACATTATTGTGCAGATATAATGTCTCTGTTCCCATGTAGCCAGTAATAGGGCATTCAAAGTTTTTAAATGAAAGTGACCGAATTAACAATAGTTCAATCTTGAACACAACTAATCGCAAGCTCAATAATTGAGAAAGTGAGGCAGACATGAACATCAACACTATAAGAAAAGTCCATAAAAATACGGCCCAATTTACAGTGTTAAAGGAACACTCCGACTTTTTGGGACTTTAGCCTATTCACCTTATCCCCCAGAGTTAGATAAGTTCATACATACCTTTCTCATCTCCGTGCGTGCTATAAGTCTGTTTGACGCACCCACCGCTAGCCTAGCTTAGCACAAAGACTGGATGTAAATGGTTGCAGCTAGCATACTAATCCAAATAAGTGACAAAATAACGGAAACATTTTCCTATTTACATGTTGTGGTTTGTATAGTCACAGAGTGTACAAAAAACAAAGTCACATGAGACACAGACATATTTTAACCGTATAAATACTGGGAACTATATTCTCTGAAGGCGAAGCACTGCTACTTGGGCGGAGTGATTACCGCAGCACCCGAGACGCGCTCTCTGCTCCTCACCACGGCTCGTCTCAGGTGCTGCGGTTATCACTCCGCCCAAGTAGCAGTGCTTCGCCTTCAGAGAATATAGTTCCCAGTATTTATACGGTTAAAATATGTCTGTGTCTCATGTGACTTTGTTTTTTGTACACTCTGTGACTATACAAATCACAACATGTAAATAGGAAAATGTTTGCGTTATTTTGTCACTTATTTGGATTAGTATGCTAGCTGCAACCATTTACATCCAGTCTTTGTGCTAAGCTAGGCTAGCGGTGGGTGCGTCAAACAGACTTATAGCACGCACGGAGATGAAAAAGGTATGTATGGACTTATCTAACTCTGGGGGATAAGGTGAATAGGCTAAAGTCCCCAAAAGTCGGAGTGTTCCTTTAATATGAAGGAATTTTGCTGTAGTACTGTATTTTGAATTATGCATTGCACGCTTAAAGGAAATGTCCGTAAACCTGACGGAAAAGGTAAGACAGCTAATTTTCTGCAGGACATTATCCGCTTTACTACAGATTATTTTCTAACAGCGTACTATTTTCAGTAAGAAAATGCATGATAAATGAGGTTCAGTGTCCACCTTTGCTCCCAGAATTTTTCCTCCAGTTATTATATAACAGCTGGATTATTCCTGATGACATGAGGTTAAGGGAAGATCAGAATGGAAAAGAACCATCAAGATTGTGTTCTTGGTCTCCTCTGGGGGTCAGTTTGGTCTTTATGCATAAATCTTTACAACACTCTCATTTCATATGTCTATCCAGACGGTAGGCAATAAATCAAGCATGCCGTCTATACTCAATTTATATTAGTATTTAAAATGACCAAGATTAAAAAGTGCGAGGTATATATAGTGACTGACATCCCATGTGTGAATTTTATTGCCATCCTGGCTGACCTGAACGATCCCAATAACTATCTGAGTGCCTCTCTAATTAAAATTGATAGAGCTCATAGAACCTTCATCATGGTACTTGTCAGTCCTGCTGAAAATTACATATGAAAGACATCATCCTTTATATTTGTGTGTGTATGAGTTGAAGGTTAGAGAGACGAGGACAGAGAGTCATTACGAACTGACTTCATTAAAGCACAGTCACACTGATTAAGAGAGAGGGAGGAAGAGAGATTTATAAGAGAATGTATACACGAATCATCATGAAATAGGCTAGATGCACTCTAACAGAGAAAACACGCTTCAGTACCATCATACCAATTATTTCATTCTCAGAGTAATTTCCCCTACAAGGTCCATTTAAGGTTTAGAGGACTAAAGCAATAAAGATGTCTTATTACCAGTAGTTCACTGCAGCCTACCGTTAAAGCTGTGATGGCAGATGTCTGCTTGACTGAGCTCTATGAACATGCTTTAGACATCTACTGTCATTCATAGCTGCTGGTTTAATGAGTTCATACAGCAAGTCCATATCTGTGTTAAAAAAAAAGAAAAAAAAAAGGAATAGTTCACCCAAAAATGAAAGCTTTGTCATCATTTTCTCACCCCATATTGTTCTAATCCACAATGTTGTTTTCTTTCTTTTGTGAAATATGAAAGAAGATTGTAGGCAGAATGTCTAAGCTGCTTTGGGAGCTCTCTTCTGGGGACGATTAGTAAATAACGGCTTAAATTTCAGTCTCCTCCTCACACAAGGAGGAGACTGCTTCAGCTTCAGACTTGGGCTTGGACTAAACTGCACAAATCAAATGGACTACTTTCATGATATCTTTATGCTGCTTTATGGGACATTTTGGAGCTTGGAAGTTGCAGTGTACCACGACGAAGAGATACAACTGTAAATGTTAGCTGTGACAAAGATTATGTTTAGGGGTGTATAAATGCATAAATTTCACAATGAAAATCCATCACCTCGCTTATTCAACAGTCCACTTATTGTCTGCTGAAGCCCACTGGTGTCACATGTTAATTTCTAAGCCAAAATACAATACTTGTACTCATGAATGTAAATGAAGTTCTTCAACAAATAACTTGCACTTTTATGTTTTAAATAATCATCATCTAAGGCTGTTTTTTGTTGCCTTATGTATCAATATCAAGATACCAGAGCATGGTATCAGTCCAATGCTACTTTCAACATCAATCACAATCCAAAAAGTTGGAATGACTTGGGTGTGGGTAAAAACACCACTGTATAGGGGCATGTGCGACATGCAGGCCAATACACAAAAAACATATTCTGCATGCTGCACATGAACTCTCTGCCTGAGCTGTCCTTCCAGATTCTGATGAGGTCTCCCAGGAAACAAAGGAAGAAATCCTCATTGGGAGCGGAATGAAAAAGGACCACAAGTAAGCCTCTAATAAGTTGCGCTAATAGAAGTAGAGAAACTAAAGTCTCAGTGCTGAGAAGAGCAAAACCAATGGCAATGCCAGTAATTAGTACTGATATTTAAAAGGAGATTGGAATGGGAAAACTGGATTTGGAGAGGCTTTAACAATGTGGATGGAAAACACTTTTGTCCATACTGCCACATGTTTGAAAGCCAAATCTGACTCATTGCAAAACAGAAACATTCAGAAACAACTAGAAAATATTGATTTAGACAGACAAGACATGTGCTAACAATTATGCAATATGGGGCCAAACGAACTGTCTGTTAAGTATATAACCCATGATTGAATGCCTGTTTCATGAAGTAAGCCTTCAAGAAGACATGACAAGGAGATAGAAATAATGCAGACATGCTATGTACTGTATATTAATAGCAATTTTTTTACACTCTATTCCTAAATTACATGCAAAGAAAGCCATATGTGCTGCCAGGGACTACCTTAAATTGCTCATCCATCTTTTGCACTTGAACACATATTTTGGTGGACTGAAAAAGCGTTGGTGTGTGTTTGTATCTGCGTGTGTAGATAATCTACTGTGTACAAAACATTAATTTCCACAATGCCAAAATCATGTACCACATCACATGACAAGTATTTGAGAAAGTTTAGAGAGACACATTTCAAATACCTGATGTATTAGAGTATTATTTATGAGTATGCATTATATGTTATATTTAAATTAAGATCCCTCCTAAAACTGGAAAAACCTACTGGCTTTGGAAAGCAAGAAAATGATGACTCATGAGGGAAGTGCACATGTCAGTGAGCCACGTGTCTTTCATTTGATCAGATTTGCTAATAGCATGAAGGCAAGAGAACAACATGCACACACTCAGCAAAATGAGACTGAGACTGTTATCAATCTATCTACCATTGCTCCCTTAGACTCCTTTTCTACGTATCTCTATTCTGAATATCCATTTGGGAATCAATAAAGTCTGTCTGTCCATTCTCAAATGCAGTATATTTTCTGTGTCATTTTCCCTCTCCTCTCTCTGTCTGTCTTAACTAAACAGCTATCAGCAGGCAACTAGATGGATGGTTCCTGACAACACTGCAAACACAAACATCAGCAGAGACTGCTGCTAAATACCAGATAGATGACTATCTCCTCATATTTACAGAAAAGAGATATGTCATCAGAAGTGCAGGAGGGCAAAATAAATGAATCAAGATGGTCGCACTCCCCAGAGAAAGTGAGGGAGAACAAGCGCAATAGAATGGAAAACACAAAGCAAAACCCATTTCAGCACATGGGCTCTAATGCTGGCAATATGTTAGGAGTCTAGTATCGTTCTCCAGGACTAGCTTCCAGGAATTGACAACTAGGTTCTGGTGTTAATGATGGATTCTCCTTTATTAGAGTCTATTCTACACATCACCTGAAGCACAGGAAATATTTGCCTCTCTTTATTTCTGCCTATAAAACTATTTCTAAAACTAAAATTGGACTTGAACAAAACACATGTAGAATGAGCCTTAATTATAAATCTCTATACAGCACGAGGGATTGTGACATGTTGATATCTTTCTTCCTCTTATTTGCTTATCCATTTAAACTGAGAGTGAACATGGATTCTTCGTCCTCCTATTAAAACAGCAGATGATATTATAAATAATAAAAATCTGTACACACGTCTGCAGTGGATTGCCTTCACTCATAAAAATAGAGGTTCTTTACTGGCATTGATGATTTCATGATGAAACTTAAACAGCCATGGGACCTTTCTATTCCACAAAAGGTTCTTTATAGTGGAAAAAAGTTTTTTTTTAGATTATTAAAATGTTATTCACCCTAAGAAGAAAATTGTTCTTATAGTGAACCATTTTTCGGGAACTGAAAATTGTTCATCACCGCAAAACAAAAACCTTTCTGGAACCTTTATTTTTAAGAGTGTTGCCTATTTTCATGTAGGTCAGTAAGGTGAATTTATGGAAAAACAAGTGTCTTCTGCAGTTGTCACAGGTTGAAGACAATTTCAAGGAGACTTCTCATAAACAGTCTCACATTGCACTCTCACAACACAGAATACTTGCTGCCGTCAGTTCCTGTTTGTGTCATCATTCCCACATGGCACTGTGGTCAATCTATCCTGATCAATCACTCAATGGTGAAGTAACCCTGTTGTGAACGGACTGGAGATCTGTGGACTTGAAATAAAAGGCAAAGATCTTTACCAGTGCTTCTGGTAAAATCCTTTGCAGTCTCATAACAAACCTATCAAACGACCATGTGCAGCTGTATCAGTGCTTGTTGATCTCTGTGCTTATCCAGTACATGTCTGTTGTTGCTCAGCTCAATTGCGGTTACAGCTCTCCTCACTGTAGGACATCTGACATAGCAGCCATGACCTGCACAATTCAAGCAGCTACTTTAAGGTCCTTAAGTAATTGAAAGAAGCAACAAGACCACATACACATGATAATGCAGCTTCATGACAATTCCATGCCTCTCAAAATGGCTTTTTTGTTTGTATTTTTTCTAGATATTTTGGAAAAGCACAGTGGATCCATATAAGAAGAGACTTTCACTTGTCTCCTGCTTCTCATCTTTGTGAGACTCCTCTAAAGTTTCAGAAGACCGCAAGACTTAATTGTATTGAATGTGCACTTGGTGTACTTCAAATCTTAAAAATACATTTTTTAAAAACTGTAGATAATATAATAAAATAAAAGCCTACTTAAAGGCTACTATAGTGCACTTTCATGCCTATGGTTCTTAACACTGTGCTTTCTAATAATGTCAGATTAAAAAGAACATTTACATTTTTTATCGTTTTAATAATTTTTTGTTTTGCTTTAAAGATACACTTTTTAATGTGTTGACTAACATACTAAAACCTGTACCCCCGGTTTCACAGATAAGGCTTAAGTCTAGTCCGACACAAAAATGCATGTTTGAGCTGTTTTAACTGACAGCAACTTGCACTGGCATATCATAAAATATGTCAGTGCCATTGTTTTGTGATGCACATCAGTAATGTTTTATCTAAGGCACCTTTATAAAAGCTACTTGAAAGCCCTAATTGAACTAAAGCCTAATCCTGGCTTAATCAAAGCCCTGTCTGTGAAACCGGGCCGTAAAGTACTTGATTTGTTCTAACGTTGATTACAGCCTAGTGTGTTATTCAACATTACATTTAAAGTTACTATATGTTATGTGTATTAGGCTCACTCTAAACAATGCTGGGTCAAATATGGACAAACCCAAATGTTGGGTTAAAAATGTAATTTAAAATTTTAACCCAACTTCAACTTTCACTTTCAACTGTACATTTTTTTATTACATTTTTAACCCAACATTTGGGTTTGTCCATATTTGACCCAAATTTGGGTTGAAATAACCCAGCATTTTTTAGAGTACTAAATTGCAACTTTATATTTACAAATGTGTAAATACATGCAAGTTTAAATAAAAATGACATGTATATTTAAGTATATTTTAGTTTACCTTGAATGCTTGTCAGTACATTCGGCAGAACACTTTAACCAAGAAATTATTATTAAGTTATTTTGAAATTAAATATAAATATGTACTTATGTCCTACTTAAGAGGGTAAAAAAAATCAATCTTAAGTTGATTAAATTGCATTTAACATAAATTTAAACTATAATGAATTTCATTTAATTGCAATTAAATGTCTGAAAACATTACATTCAGGCTATATCATTTCAACAGTACTCTTTTTAAAAGCATGCTAAAATGTGCTCCTTTTACACAAGAGACAACCTAACAATGTTTCAAAACTGCCCTCAAATTCGCCAAGATACCAAAGTCTACAATCAAAAGTCAGAGATTACAATTCTAAAAAAACAACAACATTCTCATCAAATTCATCGAAAACCAACTTATCTAAACTATTCCATCCACATTTTTACACTCTTTATTGACAACAATTTTAGGAAAAACATCTGAGATGAAGTTAAAACTAATTAATCAAATTATGAAAGATCTAAGCAATAATCTTTCTCAGTTCTAAAAGTTTTACTTCAGGTTAAGGAACAATTTCTTGCTCTCTCATGGATTGAATCTACATGTAGAGATTAACATACTATGGTTACTATGGTAACAATATTACGCATACTATTTTGGAGTAGTTAATGCTTGATTTCTTTCATGGAATCTACCTGAATAAATAATGCAAAATACCATAACTCAATCAAAAATGTATCTGTGTAATATTCTCAATATTTTCAATAAAACACTGAACCACAATTTTCTTAATAAAATATACACAATATTTTTAATTATCACCTTACATTTTTTTAAATGAAAATTGCAAGACTCATGATTCATTTTTTACAGTGTACGGTTGTTAAAAACATATCCATTTAATTGCTTCAGCTTGTGAAAGCGC
Source organism: Rhinichthys klamathensis goyatoka (assembly GCF_029890125.1). Taxonomy (NCBI): domain Eukaryota; kingdom Metazoa; phylum Chordata; class Actinopteri; order Cypriniformes; family Leuciscidae; genus Rhinichthys; species Rhinichthys klamathensis. The sequence goes on from NW_026606811.1 coordinate 26,385, forward strand.
ATCTCAGTTACAACTCAGGCAGACTCCTAAACTTGTTATTGGAGGTGCTAATATTTTGGATATGAAGTGTAATAACTCTTACATCAGAAAGTGTCTTAATCAAGATATCAGCTGCATGTTACCCAAAAGCAATTCTGAAATGGAAATATTTTTTTACTGCCAAATAAGGTCAAGGGAAATCATTTTAAAATACTACACAGGCAGGGGCGTAGAATTTAGTAGGGATGCTAGGGACGTGTCCCTACCAATATCCAGTGACACTGATATATCCCTAGCAATATTTTCGATCAAAACTTTAAATATATTCAATATTGATGTCCCCGTCCCCACCAATTTCAAAATCAAACCTACGCCACTGTACACAGGTATTATCCGTGTAATGCATTTCTTAATAAGTTTTTAAAAAGACATATCACCACAATGTTGTTTTTGTAATCTTGAATCTAAAACTAGTGACCAGTCACTAGAAAACTTTGAGTTGGGGAGGTTAGATTTCTTTCTTTTTTTTTTACAGTGTATCTGTTTGTCTTATATGTTTGATGTTAAATGTCATTGTAAGCTTTTATGAAAGTTGAATACAAAATAAAATAAAATAAAAACTTTAGGTTAACTAAGGCAAATGAAGCCGAGCACAGAATCATAAATACTGAATAAAACAGGTATATACTGAAGTTATCAGGGCGCTTTTATTTTACAAACGTCTCATGAGTTGTTTTGGCAGCTTTGTGAATGAGAGACATCTCCTGAAGATACAATTCAACAAACTATTACACAGACAAGCGCGCGTTTGTTCAGAGCGCATCCGCGCTGCACGCGCTCGAAGAGTCGTCGCTGGTTCATTTGATCGCTTTTGTAATAACTATATCACATTGTATCGTTTATATAATTGACCAAGCACAAGTAAACATAGTCAAACTTCAAACTTTGCGTCACCCAGCTTTATACTAACGAAGACTTGAAGTGAACTTCTCCCAGCAATTAGGCGCGTGCAGGTGCATGGTACAACTGTCGGTGCGTTTCGGCATCAGCTGTCATTCTGACTCACATTACATGGTTTGGTAAACACTGAACCTATAAACCTCTCAATACACAATGCAGATGTGTTTTGTGTGATGATGAATGCTGGGCGTTATGCATCTACCTGCCGTACAAACATTATGCCCGCATGCTTCATATTTATTACCAGTTTCTCAAACCCGAAATAATTTATTAGAGCATCTACGAACCTTATGACAGGACTTAAAAGATTAAACAACTCAACGTTCAATCTTATGAGTTTTTGGGACAACTACAACGGAGAACAGGGGAAGGGAGGGTACTCACGCTGCTATTTTCACCCGTCCAGTGGACCATTGCCTGGTTGTGGGTGGCATCCCCTTTAAGGACGAAAGAGCTGCTGAGTAGAGAGACTTTCTCCGGAGTCGATGCCCTCCGGACTCGGGGAACTCCCATGGCCGGTCCGCCCGGGTCCCCGCTGTAATCTCCGCGGCTGTGCGCTGAGATAAGCGTTTCATCTCTGCCAATGACATGCCCACCGCGGCTGTCAAGCTCTCGGTCCCGCTCGTTTATCTGCTGTATAACGCCGCTGTGACATGAAATCGGCCCGAACAGTGACATCCAGGCGCAGGCGAAAAACACAGCTGGGTACAGGTGCGCAAAAACTGCCATGATGAGCGTCTTCATTTAACAGTGTCAACGCGAGTGTGCGATGCAAGCGAAAGATGGAAAGCTCTAATGTAAGAGAGGGGGAGGGAGGGAGAGAGTGAGAGAGAAAGGGAGAGAGATGGGAAGAGGGTGGGGGAAAACAGAGCTACAAACCGAGCGCGCTCATGTGCTGTAACCTATACTAGTCAGCCGAGACCAGTGACAAGATCAGCCGTATTTGCCTGCCACCTAGTGGAGCTACGAGTCAAGTGTTTGTTTGCTTGTTAGAAAAGTTTATGTTTGTATTAACATCGCATATCAAATAATGCAACAAAAAAAGTCTCTCCTTCATTTCTAAGCTCCAGTTAATTCATTTAATCCCCCATAACATTTGTGACCAAAATTTTAATTCATAAATGTATATTTTTGTGTCAACTATATAGACTGTCTTGGACATTTTTTGTTTTGTTTACATAGTGTAAACAGTCACATGAACAGAGCTGGATGCATGTAAACTAGACTACTTCAAATACAATTACTACATATATATAATATTTAAATGGCCTATTGTTCAAGTATTATTAAGATTGCTCTGTTTTAAATAAACCACAATCACAATGCATGTAAAAAATGCAAAGGGTCACATCTGTGAGCAGGAAAACACTTTGGATTTACAAAATAGATTTTAAAGAACTGTTATATTAAATTAAACAAAGTTTTTTTTGTTTGTGTGTTTTTTTTTGTTTTTTGTTTTTATATCAATGCTCTCTTCCCCCATTTCCTTCAAGCTGTTTTGACTCTGTCTGTAGTACCGGTTAAACAATTGTTAGCAGGAATAAAATATAAGGCCCGGTTTCACAGACATGGCTTAGATTAAGCCACGATTAGGCCTTAGCTCAATTAGAACATTTAAGTGGCTTTTATAAACATGCCTTAAAAAAATATTACTGATGTGCATCTTGAGGCAAAACAATGCCACTAATATATTTATATATAAGATATGTCAGTGCAAGTTGCTTTCAGTTAAAACAGGTCAAACATGCATTTTAGTCTGGGACTATAGCTTAAGCCTTGTCTGTGAAACCGGGGGTAAAACTTTTTTGAAACTGTTTAAACCCTTTGATGCACAACATGGGTCTAAATAGACCCGACTGAGTTTTAATTTTCTATATCTTTGCAAGAAATTAATTTCATCATTCAGTATTCCAGGTATTCAAATCATTACAAGATCATTACAAAAACTTTTCGAATAAAAATCGTTTTTGTGTCACTACCCTTCTAATGCGCAACATGGGTCTAAAATGACCCGTATTCATGTTTCTTTGCTGGATATTTGAAAGAAATGTATTTTATCATTTATTAATCCAGGTATTTATTAAATATCTTGTTTTTGATTTCCACAAATCATTATGTTTATTTTTCCTTTCTTACTTTATAAACAAACACGGTTTTTGTATTTCTACATTAATTTTACACACATGGGTCAAAAATGACCCATATAGGAACCTTTGATATTTATAAATAGTATAAATATATGTACTGCAGAAAACTTTTCACCTGCCACACATTTCACAATTCAACACGGCTGCTTTTGTATATTTCATGCATGTAAGTTTTATTTAATACATTTTTTGTCACAGATTGTCACAATGTCACAAATATTTAATATTTTGTGAAAGACATCTAGATATAGCCAAATATTTGAACGTTTAGGCTAAGGTTACCTTGACCTTGAAATCCATTACTAGTGCAAAAGAGAAACATGTCCAATACTATTAGCTATAGCTTGCGGTCGGCATATTCTATTTTGTTAGCTAGGTCAACAAAATAAAAGTTGCAATAGAAAGTTATATATACAAGTATATATTGTCACTGTTGGGCAGAAAACTTGTACCTCCATAAATCAATGCTATCGGTCACATAAGCCGTCGTGTGGTGGCGTTCTGCTGCACTATGGCTGCTGTCGCATCATCCGGGTGGATGCTGCACATTGCTGGTGGGGAGATCCCCCTACAGTTGCACTATAAAGTTCAATTTCAGTGTTATCGGTTATATGTGTGTTATGTGTGACAAAGTGGCCAATAAACATATTTCAAGTGTTACAGTAAATGTGTTGATCTAAACAACTGTGACATTGGTTATTTTAACAAAAAAAATTCTTTATTCTTTTGTTTTATCACGCTTGCATGGATGGGTCATTTTAGACCCATGTGTGTAAACTTGATGTATTTACGAAATATTAAAATATGAATTTGTGATAATTGAAAACAAGATATTTTGAATATTCATAAATCATGAAATTTAAAGATCATGAAATATTAAATGCTCAAATAAAGTGATTTCAAAAGGTGAAACAAAAAAACGCCAAGCCATGCATGAAATAACATAGGAAATGAATACGGGTCTTTTAGACCCATGTTGTGCATTAGAAGGGGTTTCCTATAGCTATAGCGCATCAGGGTTAAAGCAGCAAATCACTTTAGCTTGGCTCCTGCATGGGGAAAATTTAATCTGACATTAAATTGTTTCATTCAGTGTTTTTGAATAGACATATGCACTTTTAAAATATTTTTTGATACCTCCGTGTACTTGTTGTGTGTGTGTGTATATATACACATATTTTTTCAAATTTGTATCTTTTTCCCTTTAACTTAAAACATTCAACATGGACCAATTATTCAGTGTCATTAAGCTAACTCAGTTGAAATCAATCTAAAAAATCTAGAATTTCAGAAGATGAAGCATGAAATTATATGCACAGCTAAGTATTTCAATTTACATTCTAGCGAGCTGATGCGGCCACTGAATCATACTGTCCAAGTTTTCTAAATAAAGGCAGATTTTCATTTTAAAACAAGCGACACTAAACAAGAGCTTTGCAATTGATTTAACACCTTTAGACTTGTATAGAGTAAAAAATATTATATATTTTGAGTTGAGTTGAAACTATTCTAAAACATCCACATTTTCTACACCTAATTATCAAATGTAGGGTCACAGGGCAGTGCTGAAGCTCAGGCTGACGGCAGTGAAACACACCTCCGTTCATATATTTTGGGGTCAGTACTCTTTTTTTAAATAGTTGTAAAAAAAGTCTCTTATGCTGCTCACACAGGCTGCATTTAAAAATACAGAAAAAAAACAGTAAGATTGAAATAGTCTTTCAAATTAAAATAACTGTTCTCTATTTTAATATTACATTAATGTGATTTAATTACTCCTGTGATGGCAAAGCTGAATTTTCAGCATTACGACTCTCCAATATTCAGTCACATGATGTTTTTTAGAAAACCATTCTAATATCCTGTAACATTTTTTTTATTTATTATTATTATTATTATCAATGTTGAAAACAATTTTGCTGCTGCTTAACATTTTTGTGGAAACTGTGATACATTTTTGTCAATGCTCTTTATAAATAGAATGTTCACAAGAACAACATTTATTGGAAATAGAAATCTTCTGTAAAACATTTTTGATCAATTTAATGCATCCTTGCTGAATAAAAGTAGGAATTCCTTTTAAAAAAAAATGTTTACTGAACCAAACATTTTGAACGGTGTACTATGCTACACATGACTGTGCTCATAGCAGGATTTGATCACTTCTAGGGACCCAGACAAGGTTCAATCCTTATGCAAGCAGGAACTGTTTCTGAGCCTAAATCAAGATACAAGTTAGGATTTCCTCACCTCAATCTCTCAGATGATTTATTGTCCAAGAGACAGACTAGGCTGACTGAGAGTCAGAGGATTACTGGACTAAATTTAAACATTAGCTGTCTGGAAAGAAAAAAATCACAAACACATTTCCTACTTTGATTCTGAATATATAACAAACTGATAAACAAACAGTAAAATTCAAATTGTGATAATTATAGATAAATGCTTTTTTTATGAGCCGATAGAGAATTTCCATCACTCATGCATGAAGTGAACTGACTAGCCTACTCAAGGCAAGAATCTTGCCATTATTTGTCTTCCAATGCCGGTTAAATGCACTTTAAGCAACATATTTTAAATTCATTCGTGTGTGTTGTCTGAATTGGTGAACCTGGAGTGATATAGCTCGGCGTAGTTGAGTAATAAAAGTGTGCGGTAACCTTCAGTTGGCCAAGAAAAGACGCCGTCCTTTATTACGTGCAAAATGTTTCGACCTTTCTCTCAACCAAACTACCGGTAACTACAGAATTGCGTCAGTTTTGACTAGAGCGATGATTGGTCGTGTAAGACAACCGTGTAAGAACAGAAGCTGTGATTGGTTGAATGAGACTTGCTCTTTCTGCGTGTCTCTCAGCGTGGACATTAGCAGTGAAGAGGAAGATGGCGAACTGGTGTGTGCGAGTGATCAGACAGAGCTCTTCTATTATAGCGTCTCCTTCACTTGTAAGGTAGGCTTTCAGAGCAGTGTTATTGTGTCCAGTTGGTGTCCAAGCTTGGTTAAATATTTTGGTTTTATGAAAATTAATAATCGTTCTGTTGCGTAAGCTGTTTAGAAATGAATGATTCTTTCTGATGTCCTAAGGACCCTCACTTATGGCTTCAGATGACAGTAGTCTATCGTTAGACAGCTTTGTTGTCCTGTCGGATACATTATAACTGTGCAGACTAGTTACGTGTGATCATCGATGCTTCTTAGTGAAATGTGCTTACTGTTCTTTACCATATCATGATATATATATCGTTACATACAGAAAATGTTTAATCGAGTTCAGGATGTTTGTTTTGATCGAGTTCAAGATGTTTGTTTTGATTTAAAAATAGTGTCCGTACGTTGGCATGGCAATGACAGACTCATTTTCAGACACGTGCTAGTTCTGAAGACTTACTGAAGTTTAGGCTAATCGTACTGCCGCTGTTTCACCTCTTGATTGGTTTAGACTATCTCTTAACTAGTTGCAGACTGGACTCTTAACTATTTTGTTATGTCAAGTTATCTAGAATCCCATGTCATTGAAAGGTTATGTCCTACAAAGAATTAACCAGTTTAAGATGATAAATCTATTTTATTTATTTTATAAGTAAAACATTCATCACCCATTCAGTGTTCACTGTTACCCATAAAGAAGCAGTTATCTTAAATCAACTAGTTTATAGATCTTGTCTTTTTTTAAGACTGCTTTGCTTTCCATACAGTGATCATTCATGACAGACTTGTCTCTGGCATGTACAGGACTTCATCAATCATTTAGTCCGCTTAAACTCTGATCCTGCAAGCTCATGTTCATCTGCATCCGTTTTTGAGTGCAACGCCCACATCTCACATCCAATCAACAACAGATATATAGAAGCAGGTCCCACTCCCACATTGTTTTTTCTTTTACACTCGGGTGTACATCAAAATATGGAAGAAAAGCTCTGTCACTGCTTTCACTTCATTGTGACTTTCAGTTCCAAAAAGGATAAAATACCCCAAAATCCCATTGATTTTCAATAGCCATTGAAATCAATGCCAATGCTAAAGAATGACATTCTGTTGGTAAACCTAATTTGAAAGAATTATGACTAATTGTTTTTGGGTGAACTTTTCTATTAAGAATAAGGCATAATATCTCTTATCCAAGATAGGTTGTGTAATCTCAATGTATATTTTGCCTATATTGCAAAGGCTGTATTGGTGAATATTCCCATCTTTTAACATTTCAGGACGACCCCACGCCTCCTTTGCACAGCAGCCCAACAGAAAAGCTCAGGAACTGGAACCGAAGAAGAGAATGGGACTCAGAAACCAGAGCCCGGTGCACCTGAGAAAGCCTTCACAGAAGAAAAGATGCAACTGGAAGAACAGCTGAAAGATGTTACGGTAATGCTTTATTTTCAGAAGGATGCAGTCTATTCTGATAATTGGATATATAAAATGTGGACGTTTAAAGGGTTAGCTCACCCAAAAATGAGAATTCTGTCATTAATTACTCACCCGCATGTAATTCCAAACCTGTAAGACTAGTAGAATACTTTTTGTGTGCAAAAAAACACACAAAAATAATAAACGGCCAATAATGAGCCGTAGAACCCGGAAGCGCTGCGTTGTTTAGACTGACACAGACGAGAAGAAATTGTTGAATAAAGTCTTTGTTTTTTGCGCACAAAAAGTATTCTCGTCACTTCATAACATTAAGGTTGAACCACCGTAGTCACATGGACTATTTTAACAATGTCTTTACTACCTTTCTGGGCTTTGAAAGTTGCAATTACGTTGCTGCCTATGGCTGGTTCAGAAACACCTCAGATTTCATCAAAAATATCTTAATTTGTGTTCCGAAGATGAACAATGGTCTTAAGGGTTTGGAACGACATTAGGGTAAGTAATTAATGACAGAAATTTCATTTTTGGGTGAACTAACCCTTTAATAACTAGGGGAGTAGCGGTATAAAGAAGTCACAATTTGGAATGTACCACGGTTTTGGGGTCACAGTTCGATACAAGTTTCAACAAATATCCAATGCTAGGTTTCTTTTCATTTATTTTGAACAGACAGTAGCTCAAATTACAGTTTGTTCCACCTAGCGGCATTTAGTCCCCTAGTTGGTACAGTACAGCCTCCTTTAGTATATTAAGCAGTAAACAGAATGCACTCATGCGGTGACAGAGGCGGATGCACAAAGTTCAATATTACGCTTTTCCAAGGAGAAATCATGGAAAGATGAGCGAGAAGGAGAAAAAGCGCCATCTACATCTGAGTCTACCTCACCTTTCCACAAGGAAACAGCGATTGAAGCAGCACCTGAGGCTTCCCATTTCCAGGACACAAATATTTCATCACTGGACTGAAGTAGTGAGACTTCCAAAGGAAAAATTGTGTCTCATTATAACAGCGGAAACAGTTATATACAGATTGGAGTGTGGATCTCCTGTGACTGACTGTATTCGTCGTCTGACAGTATGTTGACATGTACCGTCAATATTGGCTTAATATTTCTCTTGTGGACCATACATTAATGATAGTGGACAAAATAATAAGAAAAATATTTCCTGTTAAAGAAGTTTTGTTTTGTTATGAAGTCGGTGTTTGAAGCTGCTTTTGATTTTCATCGATGACTGATTATTATAGTGCTGTGTCGGGACCTAAAGATTAGGCTTATATAATTTTAGTAATAATAATATTATTATTAATAATAATTTGAAATTGTATTGTTACTAGCGTCATTAAAATGTTTTGTTAATGTCATGTGCTATCATATGGAAACAAAACAAAACGCTGACAAACAGTTCCCGTTTTTGCCAAGGCACAAATGACTGTATAAGAAAGAATGATGCTTCTCTTTTATAACCAGCACTCTTGACAATTTGTGAATAATAACCTTTCAGTTCCATTTTGATGTGGGATGTAGTTTAAAAAAATATATATTAATTGAGTCCTCAATCCTGTCACAAGTGTGGTGATGTTGTTATGAAATTTGGGTAGGCAAAAATTAATTGTATGTCCTAATATTAATTTGATAATAATTCTAGCCTGATATAATAAAAATAATAACAATAATCAGGGCTCCAGACTAACTTTTCCACTGGTTGCACTGGTGCTACCAACTTTCTCAGTTGGTTGCACCTTTTTTTTTTTTTTTGCGCTACATGCCATGGGATTAATCAATGCATGCTGATGAATAGTGGTTTTAATCTGCATACCATAATTTTGCACTGATTTAAAAAGACTGACAGTGACACAAGACCTCATGTTAGCAAAATGTTTTAACCTTTTAACTATCAAATCAAAATATTCTCAAAAAAACTATTAAAAAGTTAAAAGTAAAAAGATGACACTGAAAAATAGTAGTATTTAATTAAATGCATTTATGGTGAGATTACTACATTTTATTAAATTAAATGCATTTATGATGAAATTCATTGTCATGTCAATTTGTGCTCATTTGGACCACGAACTATGCGCTGTCACTTCAATTCAGCGCGTGCAGCACATAGACTGTAAAAAAAAGGTGCAGCACAGCAAAAATAGACTCGGTGTGTAAACGATCTCTGCACTGCTACGCACCGCTCCTGGAACGGATGCAGTGTGAAAATACCGTGTCAGGCTACACAAATATTGATCTTGACATTGTTAGCCTAGTCTTTTTTACATGTCGTACACTGTACATTTAACTTGCACTTATTATGACTTAATTCCTAATTGGCGCGTTTCACCATCAGTGCAATGCGCGTGACGTGTACGTTCGTTAATAAATAAACTGCAAGTGTCTTGTGGAAGAACATTGTAGCCGGAGCTACTTCTCTCCGTTAATGTCTATGGCGAGTCACACAGGCACTCGGCAACTCCGCAGCCGAGCCGACCCCGGGATAAAATAGTCAGAATATAAACACGGTTTATAAAGTCAAAAACACGGTTTGGAAAATGGATTCATGATGCACTCGTTCATTTTGAACATACGGACTGCAGCAGCTGCTGATTCAACGGCGTTCTTTTGCGCATGCGTGAATTTAACTGAGTACATGACCATGCACTCGCACAAATGCGACCACATAAAATTTTAACTCGCACATTCTCAAAAAATGGTCCATTTTGGTCGCAGTCTGGAAACCCTTATAATTTAATACGTCAATGTGAAAACAAGCCAATTATCATCTTGATATCTTTAAAGGCATCACCCATCTGCAATATCGCTGAGTCTGACTATCATGATGCATGATATCATCATCTACTGGCACAACCCTAGTATAGGTAGTTCCAGTCAAAAATTCACTTAAACAGAGATTGAAATGTACCGACAGTAAATGTTTTTCTTGCGGTTCACAAAATCATGTAATTTCCTCCTGCACAGCCTGACCTTCAATTGCCCTTGTAGTTCAAGGACACCCCAAGGACTATCCACTTGTTCTATATTGTTTATAAAACCAGTTTTGTAGGAACTGGAGCTGGTCATGTTTCAGATTATTGATATTCAGAGGATTTACTTGCCTGTAAATCAGCTGTAAAGTGTCCCAGACTTAAGCTGGGTGCACACTGTGCGATTTGTGCCACGATTTGGCCGTCTGAGACACTGTTTGCAAATCTTAAAAGATTCCTCTGATCCTAGGCTAAAGTTTGAAGTATTTGATCGTTAGTTTGACATGGTCACCGACAGCCGATTAATGACCGTTGCGATCAAATTTTTACCTCCGACGAAATTCTGAAGTCCTGTAGTGTGACTTCTGCTACGATTTTCAAGAAAAGCCAATGACCAAAATGAACGTTAGTGATTTCTTTGTAGCCACCATTTCAATCCTGCGTGTAATGCAGCTCACTGTCACCGAACGTGTCATTGATTGATGTAAAACTCCGGACAAGTTTTCTTTCTACAGTCTTTAATGACAACTGAGATCTTACAGTGTGACATGGCTTACAGCGAGGATCATGTTCGTACAGTCTGACAAGGAACAATTGTAAAAGACTATAATAAATCGCACAGTGTGCACCGGCTTAACTCAGAATGTGTCTTTGAGTGTCAACCTCAGCTTTGACCTTTCTTTATTTTGAAGCATTCAGATTAATCAATACCGTGAATCCAGCACGTTGTAAATGGTATTATTTCTGTGCAACATAAATCTTCTGAGAGTCAAAAGTGTTTTGGAGAGGAGAAGTTTAAATATTGTGTGTAATTTGATCAGATAACTCAGCATGCTGTTTGTAGTTTATTGTCTGATCATTTTAAATCGCCTTTTGCTGCAGGATAAATACAAGCGGGCACTAGCAGACACTGAGAACCTTAGGCAAAGAAGTCAAAAGATGATTGATGATGCTAAGCTATATGGTAAGCTATTATATTAGTTTATAAGCTGTTTTATAAACCGACATTTCCGCATCTTTGTTTAATGTTTTCACTCTTGTTTGTTTTTTCTCAGGAATTCAGGGCTTCTGTAAAGACCTCTTGGAGGTGGCTGACATCTTAGAGAAGGCAACAGAAAGTGTACCGAAAACAGAAGTGTCTGCTGCAAATCCTCACTTGAAAAATCTTTACGATGGCCTTGTAATGACTGAGGTGCAGATCCAAAAGGTCTTCAAAAAACACGGCCTTGTTAAGCTTAATCCTGATAGTCAGAAATTTGATCCTTATGAACATGAGGCTGTCTTTCATGCACCTGTGGAGGGCAAGGAGCCGGGTACCGTAGCCGTAGTTACTAAAGTAGGCTATAAGCTGCATGGCCGCACCCTCCGGCCAGCTCTGGTGGGTGTAGTCAAGGCCCCCTAACTACTCGTACACTCTATGGTGGGTCATTGCCTGGTCTTAGGTTCCACAGCTTTTTTTGTTAAAGGTGCCTCTGAGAGGTGAAGTCCAATATGTTGACAACTGAAGGACAATGCCAGACTAATCTTTATGTATTAATAATGATCAACATAAATATTGTAAGAGTATATTATAAGAGTTGAGTCTGTATGCAGTAGAAGATTCACTGAATATTGGATTGGATGCAACATTATTCCTTTGAGAATCACCACCACCATTCCATCTTTTAAAGAAACACTGCAGCACATTATACTGTTGGACATCTTTTCTCAATATACGTATTTGCTCTTATATTAATTACTTTACTAAATTTTTTTTTTTTTTTTTTTTTTTACCAATTTGGCCCCTACATGTATGATGATGTGTTGACAGCAGTTGTTAAATTCCACTTGATTTGTTTCTGTTTTTTGTTCAAAAATAAAATGTATATAATTTTATAATAATTTAATTAACAGCAGTTGTACTTCCTACTATTTCACTACTATTTTCATAGTGTGCAGACTTGATGAAATATCACATATGTCAACAGAAATTGTAATAAGAACTGATGAGTTTCTGTGAAGTTTTGGGGAGAGGAAGGTGCGAGCACTCTGAGAGAGATGTGTCCTACAAAGTCATTAAAAATGGTGGTGGTTATATGGGTATATTCAACTTTTCCATTCATGTGAACAAGCAGACAATTGTCAAATAAATCGCATACCATTTTCAAAAGTAGATCTCTCATTATTACATCTTCCATAAGTTTGTAGTACATTTATGTTGAAATTTTCAGGACAAGAGTTCAACTAAGGATACAGTGGTAAATTAAATACTTAATTTTGGTTACTGTTACATAATGTTATTTGAATGAAAGAATATAGTGATATATGTGGGCATATTCTTTTAAATGGCATTTCATACTAATAAAATCCATTAATATTTTAAAATGACTAAATTGTTGTTTTCTTACAGATCTTATTTAGATTACGCCTTCTGATATTTCAGTCTTGACATCTTGAAATGTAAGCAAGGGCATTTTTTCCATTTAAAAACAGACAATAGGTTATATTTCAACACTTTAATACAAAGTAGGAAAGAACATGACATATGCAATAAAATACTTTCCACAACTCAATATTTTGACAAATATGATCCTTCAAAAATGGACTATTTGACCAGAAAACATGTCACAACCAAGCAGAAAAAAGTCTCCTCATCATTTTTAAATGTCACATTGTCTTTAAAAAAATTCTAAAAACATACTTAAGATAGTGTCTTTCTGTGAAGATGCCATTTTCAGTATTATCCCCTCTCACATTTTCAGTTACTTTAGAAAAATAATTATACTTTTTGAAATAGCATATTGAATGAATATTACAGTGAAAATATTAAGCTTTAAATGAACAGGTCACTTTTTTTTCTTAACAATTGAATGGTGGTGAGCATGACTAGACTTGAAGAGTGGCTTGGGAACCAAAAGAAAGATGACCAAAGATCCTATTTCCTATAACTGAAGCACAACCTGAAGATTAACCCTTTGTAACATTTAAGCACCCCAATAGAAATCCCTAATATGCATTATTCATACATCTCACATATGCCATTGGTGAGTTTCTCTCCCAGTGCAACTGCACATCTGCTTTTAATGGCTTTACTCAGAAGACACAAATATTGTGTATTGTGTGGGGCAGTTATGTCTAGCATAGAAATGTGGAAAAAACAGGATCAAACAGACACCTAAATGTACATTTGTGATGTGGTACAATTTAAGATTAAAATATAATATTAATTTAAAGGGAAAGGGATAAAAACCATCAACCTGGGCACATTTGCTTCAAGGCACACTACATGAGCATACTCAAACATGACTGACTTTATATGTACCAATGTCTGGGGCAAAAAATGACAAACAAACAAATGTGGATGGCCACCTTGGCCTTTACAACGGATTTACACTAAACAGTTATTTCCAATATCGTATACATAAAAAAACAATAGCTAAAAGTTATAATGTATCTATTCTATTTGACTCTTAATATATTAATCATTTCAAAACTATGTAAAAATTTTAAACCTTTGCATTTGCCTCTGTGAACAGTGCTTGTCTTAGTTTTCTACAACTTTGGGGTAGACACGAGCAGGCAATAATAACATTAAAAATCATGGAAAAATAGGTTTGTCTCAGTTGTAATCTAAGATTTGGTATTGCATGAACATTTTGTCAAGGCATTTGAAAATTAAAGAAAAAAAACTTTAGTATGTAGTTGAAACACTAACACAGTCTCAGCTTAGAAATTTTGTTGTACACTTTTGAGATGAGAACCCTTGATGCTGCATGTAGCATTATCCATCAAACAAATAGGAATAATACCCTCTTGAAACATGAGCATTATGGTAAATATTCTTATGTTGCTTTACTCGTCAAGCTAATACTTTATATAACCTGGTTGTGTGCCTTTTAACCCAAGCTTCTGAAACATGCTCAATAAACAGCTATAGTAACAACCTCACAAAGGTCAACTCCAAAAAAAAAAATCATAATCAAACATGAACATCGGCTGTTTTTAGATAGTATCGAGCATGCTTCATGTGTCTCACATTCCCACCATTGACAACAGAATATATCCAACTGACACAGGCAAATTCAAGTTAGCATAAGACTTTTGGCAAGCAGAACAAGGATCTGTCTTAAATTCCTTCTTATGACAAAACAAGAAACTCAGAACCAAAACTCTGCTTTGTACAACATTAAGCATTCTGTTGAAACTCTATTGGCAGGGAACATTCAAGTGCCACTCAAAATCACATTCAAAACGGAGGCATTTTAACAAGGGGCAATGGGTTTTGTGTTATATTCTGATGTGTTACACAGGACAACATACTGGAATGTTCCCTATGATGGATACTGATTATGTACCTTCTATAACAGGAATTTCCCTATGTTTATGATCCTATGAGGAGATCTGAGATCAAAGACACACATGTTAGACTGACTGAAGGTCCACATCCAGTAGTGTGGCATCTACAGTCATTTTGTTCTCACAGGCTTTTCTGAGATCCATTATAAAACAGTAGAAAAATATATTTACAATCATTATTCATACAGCCGAATCTTTGGACAGTGTCGTTAAGAGGTTTCTCGGGATATCCAGCCACTCTCCGACAAAAAATTCAGAATCCGTTTTTTCAGCACCTTGTCCAGGTAGCTGGGTAGGCGGCTTTTCGAGGGAATGCCCTGCCGTTTCTGTAAGTGATCTTTGATGATGATAGTCTTGACAGTCAGATAGCGCGTAGGACTAAGGTTCATAGAGTTGCACAGTACCTTCTCCCGATCCGACAGCAGCTCAAAGCCAGACAGGTTCTCGATAGCTGAGAACTCACTGTCCTTCCCCTCCTCTTTAATGGCACTGACTCCTCCACCGCCGCCAAGCCCACCTCCTGCTCCAACCCCTCCTCCAAGCCCGGCCGCTCCTCCTCCACCACTGCTGCCTCTCTTTGAGCCAGCAACACTTTTGTTCTCTTTCCGTTTTTCCCGTTTGTGGCGTGCTGCCTCATACTCGGCCGACTCGTCGAGCCTCGTGATGCCATTTCGCCGATAACGCTGAAGCTCCCGAACCTTCGCCCGTAGCATGCGCTCTTTGTGCATGTTATCGAAGAATTCTTCAAACTCACGCTGTGGCATGAACTGGCAAAGACCACGTAGTTTGGTCCGTTGCTCCTTCTCTTCCTTGGTGATTTTGCGTTTCGGGGTTGCTGCTGCAGAGGAGCCCAGCGGCCCTGTTGGAATGATGGTGGTAACGCCCCCCAATCCAAGAGCACCACCTGCACCCGCAACCCCTCCTGTTCCACCCGGTCGTTCTCGCTCTTTATCTTTTTTGTCCCGTCCCAGAAAGGCTGGCACTAAATTGTAGTCACGAGCAATGTTTTTGCGGCGCTGGCGCTCACGCAGCTTCCGCACGTACATGTCCACGTGGGCTCGCTTCATCTCAATCTCAATATCTTCATCGTCGTAGTTTACAGACAACCCACTGATGAGTTTCTCTGCCTCCTGGTCATATTCAATCTCGTAGTCGTCCCGAAGCGGCATGTATCCAAGCTGCTGCTGCTCCGCCACAGATATGTCTAGTGGGGGCAACGGGGTAGTCAAACTAGGAGATAGCGGACCTCCACTTGGGCAAGTGTGGTCTGTCACGCGGTTGGGGATGCTGTCAGTGATGCAGGCTTTGCCCAGATTCCCATGGATATACATGCTCACATAATGGTCCATGACCTCCTGAGGGGTGCGCGATGCACCAACATGGGCTGCCATATCCTCCTAACACACAGAAATAATCAAAGTTAAAGGGTTAGTTCATCTAAAAAGGAAAATTCATCATCAATTACTCACCCTCATGTTGTTTCAAATCCACAAGACTTTCGTTCATCTTCAAAACATAAGTGAGGATGAGGTGACTGTGTATCTTCAGAAGACTTAAACAGGGTGAATCATGTGTAATACGTTTACAAAAATTTTAATACATTTTTTGATGACATGGACTTTCAATGAAGGAGCAAAAATCTCTCAGGTTTCATTTAAAATATCTTCATCTGTGTTTTGAAGATGAACAAAAGTTGTATGCGCTTGGAACAACATAAGAGCGAGAATATTCGGCGAACTATCCCTTTGACATACAGCCAGATCATTATAATGTGAAAGTTACAAACATAAATATTACTATTAAGTTAATGCAAATATTACTGAATCAACAAAATTGCTTTCGGTACAAGTGCACACAGTACAGTTTGTTCTCTCTATGTATATATTATGTTATAAGTTCTTATGAGTGACAAAAACTGTAATGCACCACAGACCTAGGGAATCTACTAGTAGGTTCTTTAAAAAAAATACTTTCTCTAAGTTTCTTCTTTGAGCAATGCATCATTTGTTTGCATTGCAATGCATCAGACTACTTGCATGGAGGTGCACATTTGGCAATACAATGGAGGTTTATTAAAGCCGCATAAATATGGACTCAATTGAGAATCGTACCCAGTTACCAAATCCATATTGCTCGATGGCATCGAGCAGCGACTGTTCTTCCCTGCTAGTCCATCCTCCCTCTGCTTCGGGACCCCAGAGCGAAAAGCGCCCGCCGTCAACTTGCTGATAGCCATGCCATCGTCTATGGTTGCCGATTTCGGCACCGGCGGAGAAGCACTCCGGGCAAAGTTCAATATCTTGACATTCGGCACAACGAATCCGCAAATTCGTAACATCTGCCAGGCAGTTCACACAGTACTTCTTCCCTACGTCGGCCATATTGCTTACTACCGCTTGTTGTTGGAAGCAGCAGTGGCGCGGGGGAGGACATGCGCAGTGGAGTATCACTGGTCACGCCGCTGCGTCTCATTAATATTAACAGTAACACAGCAATTGCTTGTGATTGGCTTTCGCTCTGGTGTCCATGGCAACACACACGCACTCCCATACAGACACAAAATAGTTGAGGCAAGCGCTGTTTCTGTTTCGTGAGGTAAACGTTGGTTATTTTAGATAAATTACAGGTAATTATTTTTTAGGTGAATAAAAAAATATTATTGTTAAAAATCGTGTGTAAATTCAACTAAATAAAATGGAAGAGGGTTCATTAGATCACGAAGAAAGCCCTGTTTTAGAAAATAACACGCCGGTGGAAAACACTGAAACGTTTGAGGATCTAACAGAGGCAACAAGTGCACAAGAAATTGAAGAAACTGAACCTCCTAATATTTCAGAAGTTGGTGAGGATGATGTGGTCGAGCAGGGTTCACACCTCTCATTGGGCGTCCTCACAGAAGACACGTCCAGTGCTGAGACAAGTGGACCCCAGCAGGAAGAAACCGAGTCTAGGCAACATATGATAACGGAAAAAAGGGATGAAATAGAACTCCTTATAAATGAGAACTCGGAGGACACTGATGGTCCTGAAATAGAACATTTCATTGATGATCTTCTATCACGTGAGGACACTGAGGAGGAGGAGGAGGAGGAGGAGAGACTTCTAACTCCTGACCCAAAAAATGAGAGGACCAGCCCTTCCAATGAATCACTGGTTCCTGCAGAAGTGGAAGAGTTTGGCCTACGGATCAACAATAAGGAACATATGGATCTGCTACATGAACTACAGGCTGAGAATGAAGCACTTAGACAGCTAAATGGTCAGCTGCAGACCCAAATAGCGGAATACCTCAGCAAGAAGACAAGTGCCAAACTGGAGGGAGATATCTCAGGACAGGAGCAGTACCAAAAGTGCATGGAGCTCATGGAGGACCTGAGAGAGCAGCACCACCTTTGCTCAGAGCTCCACCAACAGCAGACTAAGGAGCTCCGCCAGCAGAGCTTAGAGAAACTGAACCAGGTGAACCAGGAGTTGAGATCATTTGCTGCACTGAAATATGAGGCTGCCATGACAGCACTGACTGGTAAGGTGGGCAAACAGGCAGCACTGGCAAAGGTGGAGCAGCTGCAGGCTGATGGACTGAAGCAGGAAGACAAGCTGGCATGTGTGCGTCTCAACAGTATCAAGCTCAAGAACAAAATATGTCAATTTGAGATGGCACTTAGATCCAAACGGCAGCTGGCTGATGGCTTGCTGCTGATGGACTTTGAGCAGCTCAAAGCAGAGAACAAGACATTTAAAGACAAGATGAACGAGCGCAACGAGGAGCTACGTATTCTAAAAACGAGGGTTGCCTGCGCTGTGCAGGTAAATCACAAACATCACCTAAACATCCTTCTTTCTTTCTTTCTTTCTTTCTTTCTTTCTTTCTTTCTTTCTTTCTTTCTTTCTTTCTTTCTTTCTTTCTTTCAACTCATATTGAGGAGTGAAATTAGTTTTGTGGTCATCAGGATGTTAAAACATATATTTATTAATATATTTAATTCATTATATATCAATAAATAAAATATTATTTCAAATATATAGCTAAGCAGCTAAATGCACAACTGTACACATAAGATGTCTTTTGAAATGTTGTTGTGTATAGAAAGCTATTCTTAGTATTTATTTTAACAAACTGTGTAAGTTTTTCATTTAATTTCTACACATTTCTTTGTCCCACAACCTCAGGGCATTTCTCATGTGAAAGAGAAGCTGCATTTCATGCAGATAGAGAATAAGGCCAAACACACTCAACTTGCCAAGGCAGACACGTTGGTGGCTCTTAAACGTGAAGTACTGACACGTACCCGACAGGTTCGTGACGGCCTACGCGCAGACAATCTAAAGCTGCAGCAGCGCTGTGGCCTGCTGGGAAACACCACACTACTGCGGGACTTTGAGGAGAAGGTTGACACCTCTGAATGCCTGCAGCAGAGACTGGAGATGTTAAAAAGACGTCACGCTGAGCTCATACTGAAGTGTGCCGGAGTGAAGCAGAAGATTGAGCAAAGCAAACCAGAGTCCCAGTGACATCACATGTGCACTTTGATCCCCTAAATTGTAAATGTAATGTGTAACTTGACAAAGTAACATAAACAAGAGTGAAAATGTCTGGTGAGAAATACTGAGAAATAATACTTGTCATCAAATTTATCATCTTAGCATTCAAAGTTTATATCTTAGTTGTTTTCTTATTGTGATTGTTACAGTGCCAGCAGATGGCGGTATTTCTTATGGCTTACCTTGCAAGCTAATTGTCTTGTGTGTTCTATAAAGAAATCTGATATCACTACCTGATATTTTGGCATCTGTTGATATTTAAGCCTATTTAAACTAAACAAGTGCTTATAAAGGTTTGTGGTCAACAAACAATGGATGCCAGTTTTGGTTTATGCTCATGACTAACTACTGACTACTTTAAAGGATGCTGTTGAATTCTTGATTCTTTGGTGCAAAGCAGAAGTAATTTAAATGGCCTTTCTGATCTAATTTACTGTATCAATAATTCACAAAGGCAGCATTATTTGACAAAAGTACAAAGACAGTAAGAACATGTACATGGTCAGAGAAGATTTTACTTCAATGTGTATAACTTGCTGAGCAACCTGCATCAGTGCATGTTCTAATAACAATAATTTAGAGATTGCATGTCTTTATTTAAATGCTTATACAGATATATGATATAGATGAATAAAAAACAACAACAAAAGGCAACATTATAGTCTGACTGGCCAAAGTGGCCAATTATTCATACTTGGACACAGATATATTAAACATCCAACTGCCTTAAACTCCTTCAACATCCATATCCGTCCTTCGGATGAGACGTTAAACCGAGGCCCTGACTCTCTGTGGTCATTAAAAATCCCAGGATGTCCTTCGAAAAAGAGTAGGGGTGTAACCCCGGCATCCTGGCCAAAATTTGCCCTTGGCCTTTGTCCATCATGGCCTCCTAATCATCCCCATACACTGATTGGCTTCATCACTGTCTCCTTTCCACCAATAAGCTGGTGTGTGGTGGGCGTATTGGCGCAATATGGCTGCTGTCGCATCATCCAGGTGGATGCTGCACATTGGTGGTGGTTGAGGAGATTCCCCCTTCTATGTATAGCGCTTTTGAGTACCCAGAAAAGCGCTATATAAATGTAACGAATTATTATTATAAGTAAAACTAACAAACAATGCACAATACTTTATTCAGGGTTTTTCCTGGCTCAAAATGAGGTGGAGAAGAAACCACTTTTTACAAGAAAATATTTTAGTTATTTAACAATAAGGTAATTAGATTTATTTTGAGGACACTATCATATACTGTGTTTCCCACAGGATTTTGTGAATGTGAGGTGACTGGACCTTGGTTCTGCTAGGGGGGCGGGGGCTATGCCCATGTTCAGGTTGCAAATTAAAAGTCTGTGGATTGAAGGGGGCTTTAGGGCTCGTGCGCTAGAGATGAGCAGATCAGCTCTAACGCCACCTGAATCTGCTGTTAAAAATAAATCATCCACCTGCCAACCGCTCAAACTTATGATATTCTCTGATTTAGATATCTGCACCTGATCATCACATTACAATTATTCAAATTCTCAGTGTTAAGCATGATGATATGGTAACATATCACACTGAAGTAGGCTGCTTTTAAATGAACATTTATTTAAAATAAAAGTTCTTCTTTGGCAAAAATGAAATTTCTTTAATAGCCTAAACACAGGCTTTACTCCTTCAACCTTAAATTATCACTGTTTCATTACATCATTGTTGGAAAACACTCTTATCAGAATCATTTCTGTTAAGCTTGTTTATGTTTTTAGTTAAAGCTGTTAAGTTATAAAGCAATCTCATATAGGGTTTTCCTTTGTGTATTATATAATGCCCACTAGAAGGTGCTCTAGGCATGTTTTCCTTGATTGTTTTTCCCTGAAGAGAAATATGTTGTTGATAACGAAAGTAAAAGTGACTTCACATTTGTTGCATTTTACTGTGAAATTAGAGATCTGTGTCTTACATTAATGTACCTGTCTACCCACCATACTCCTGTGAAGAGGTGTGTGTGTGCTCTCTTTACACTCCAGCTCCAGAAATCATTACTCCGCTATCGCCCTGGTAAATGAAAAGAGACTCAATTAGTTCATATTCATCTGCTCACCATTATTCTGACTGTTCCATTACTCACCTGCCAGCTGTTACGCTCACCTTCATCACTGTCAATAAATACCCTGTTTGGGTTTAACCTTATCTCTGTCTCCGAGTCTGGTGTTCCCTGACAGAAGACCAGACCATACCAACATGAACCCATCGGGGTATTCACCTGTCCACCCCAGTGACCTGCTCCTATCCCTCTCATAAGCTGGCCGCCCTCTAGAAGACCATGTGGAGGAGTTACTCGAGCTGTCCCATCTGGTGTCCTGAAGCAACGACACTCTGAAGACAGTCTTCGGGAGTGGGTTGGATGATCATCTATTCAAACATCTACCAGTGGGAACTACCAACTGTACCCTTAAACGATATGTAGAATATGTACTGTGGCTGAGTGGTTCCTCCCTCACATTAGGCAAATTGGATGAAGACATCATCGCTCCTCAGTTGCAGGCTCTACAGCCCACTCTAGTCCTCCTGGTGCCGTCGGTCTTCATCTCAAAGATTTCAAAGGGACTTCCTCCCAAGTCCCTTTCCATCCCTCTTCACACCTTCCAACATGCTAGAGTTCACCACGAGTCAAGAACTAGAGCCAATGATTGCCACAAATCCCGAGCTCAGACAGCCCCTTACCCCACCCACCACAGTCACAGAGCCAGATCCAAACAAGGACCTGCCATGGATGGAGAAGGTCATGACCCCATGTCAGGGTCATGTCTGACCAGGTTCGAGAGTCGGCACCCATGGCCATCCCAGTGGGGATTTTAGTGTAATTTGACGGTGTGGAGTTGGATTCCATCCATGCCCCTTTCCCTGATGTACACTGGCTGCATACAAGAACAGTCAATATAATGGATTGACTGGTTCCCTCCTATTCCCAATGCCAGCCCCAAGACTCCTGCATCTCCGCTAGTCCCACCCAGCTCCGTCTCCTACTTCTCTGCTGGTCACGCCCAGCTCCAAGTCTCCATCTCCGATGGTCCCACCCCGCCTCCCTCTCCCGCTTCCTCTACCAAAGCCAGCCAGTAAAACTTGGCCCTGCTTCCGCTGTCTCCTGTTAGCCTCTCAACTCCTCCTTCAGCGATGCCGCATAATGGTTTGGATGCGCCTTGGGACCTCCAGTTTCCAGCTCCGCCTTGGCATGACAATCCCCCATGACAAGCGTAATAAAGCCTAGGCTTAAGTTTCGTTGGTGCAATCGACGTTAGGTCAACTCTAAAGACTGGTCTTAACCAAGACCTACTTAGCAGTTAGGACCAGGCTTAGTAAAGCCCTGTTGATGCAACCGGCTCCCGGACTCCACTTCGGTCCTCTGACCCATTGGCTCCACCTTGGCTCCATGCTCCCTTGACTCCACTGTGGACTGTAATTCCACTGTCTCCGTCTGGCTCCCTCATCCCTCAGGCTACACCTTTGTCAGACGTCTCCCTGGTTTTTCCACTGGATTCCTGGCCTCTAGCTCCTCCTCAACCTTCTATCCCTTCGGCTCCACCGGGCTCCGCCTTCCCTCTGGCTCCATAGTTGTCCTCGGTCACCCCGGATCCACCATCGTCTTCCAGGTACCCATCTCCAACTCAGTCCCATGAGCCATCAGCTCCGCCTTTGCCCTCCAGACCAGAGGTGTCATCTTGGCTCTTAGTCTCCTCGGTTTTGCCTGGGTCTCCACCTCCGTTGGTCAGAACTCTTGCTCCATCCTGGATCCGCCCTCCATCTGCTCCACCGTGGGTCCTCGTCCTGGCTCTAGTCTGGCTCCTGTGGTGTTTGCCTTCAAAAACTCCTCAATTGCCCTGTCACTCACTGTTCCCTCTCATTGCCTCAAGGACCATTACATTTTTGTGGGCGTCAGGAGTTGACAATGGAGGGGTGTGTGTGGGGGGGATTGGTAATGTCACATATGCTCCCTATCTGCCCATCTTCAACAGCCCAGTCATCTAACCAGAAACTACATTTCCTAGCATCCCTCCTGTCCCTCGCTTGCACTCAATCGGCCATAACCCACACCTATTTCCCATCAGCACTTCAATCTGCACCAGGATGTAAGTACACAGCTCACACTCACTCTTTGTCTGGTCTCAACTACGGACAATAGATTACTTACCTACTCCACTTACCTTTTGGATCTCCCTGTGATTCTCCAGCGATCTCCTTGTAAATCTCCCTGTGATACTCCAACAATCTCCTGTAAAGCTACTCTTTGGAATATTACACGTGCCTGTCTACTCACCATACTCATGTGAAGAGGTGTGTGCTCTCTCTACACTCCCGTTCCAGTCATCGTTGCTTTGATAATTTTCGCCCCATTTCAAATCTACAGTTTCTTTCTAAAATACTGGAAAGGATTATTGCAGCCCACACTGTAAAAAATTATCGTGATTTTAACGGTAAAAATGCTACAGTGAAAAAACGTTAATTGGTTAACAGAAAGTTTCCGTACTATATACACGGTACATAACTGTGATAGATCTGATGGTACATTTAATGTAGTTTTACTGTAAAAAAATTGTTTTTGGAAGTGAAAAAGAACAACTCATTGTATAATTTACAGTGAAAAACCGCAAATTGACATTCCCACAATTCCCTGCTTGACGCTTCACATTTGATGGATTTTTGTTGAAATAACTGTTTCTTCATAGTTTTTCTTAGTTTTTTTCTTATCAGTTATGTACATCATGGTTTTATGTTACATTTAATGTTGTTAAATTAATGTTTATTGCATTTTTTAAATGTCATGTGTGTTACCATGATGGTGTTTAGTGTGTGTGAATGACACTCTGCAGCTTCTGTATATCAGTATTAACTGTCTTGTAGAAGAACTGCTTGTGAGGAACTTTGATTGATCATGTGACTCATCACTGCTGTGATTGGTGGTTGTCATTGTATCATCACAATGATACAAAACAGATATTAATACTTCAATAGGACAGTAAATTCACCTTAAATCAGATAATGAAATATGGTTTATTACTGTAAATTTTTAAGTTAGGCCTGTAAAACCAATAAAGTTGCTACCGTATTTTTGACGGTAAAGTTCTGGCAGTCACTGTTGCTGTTTTTTTACTGTAAAAATGAAGGTTTATTTTTTACAGTGCAGGTCCAGGATCATCTTTCTGATAATAGTTTGTATGAGCAATTTCAATCTGGTTTCCATCCATATCATAGTGTTGATATGCATTAGTTAAGATCTTTAATGACTTACTGTCAGCTGCTGACAGCATTCTGTTAGACAGATTAAAGTCTATTGGAATCATTGGTACATTCATACATCAATATGGGTGTTCCGCAGGGCTCAGTTTTGGGTCCTCTTTTATTTATTATTTACTGTATCTTTTACACCTTGGATATATTTTTAGGAAATTTGGTATTCAATTACATTGCTATGCAAATGACACCCAACTTTACCTATCCTCCAAACCCATCTCTACTCTTCCTCCATCTGTCTCCTCATATTGTTATAGCAGAGATTAAAGAGTGTTTTTTTTTCTTCATATTAACAGCAGTAAAACAGAAATTATTCTTGTTGGTTCAAAAACCAATCTGGCCCAATCTAAATGTTCCTCTGTGAATATTGATAACTTTCAGTGTCTGTTTCTAAACAGGTTAAAAGTTTGGGTGTCATCTTTGACAGTACTCTATCATTCGAAGCACATATAAACAGTGTATTTCCACATACGTAATATTAACCGACTTCTTCCAGCTCTTTCAGTAAAGAGCACTGTGATTCTTGTTCATGCTTTAGTCACTTCCCGTATTGATTACTGTTACGCTCTTTTTTTATGGCCTGCCTTCAAAGCTTCTCTACAAAACTCCAGCTAGTACAGAATTCAGCTGCTTGAATTATTTGCAGAACTTCTCTAGCTGAACACATTACTCCCATACTACAACACTTGCATTGGCTCCTGGTTAAATATCATATTGATTTTAAAATTATTCTTCTTTCTTACAAGGGACTCAATAATCTTACCCCTTCATACTTATCTGACCTTCTTCATATTTACACACTATAAGATCATCTTCTGCACTTACTCTTGTTCTCCCTCGAACTCGCACTTCTTGGTCATGCAGCTCCTTATTTATGGAACTTGTTCCCACAGGATGTGCGAAACAGTGAAAGTCTTTCTATTCTAATGGTTTGTCGCAGTGCCGGCAGATGGCCGACAGTCAGCAAAGATGACCAGCTCTGTCTCATTCGTCTAATAATAAAATCGATTTCACCTTGGCATTGTGAGTCTATTTGAATCAAACAAGTTCTTATAGTGGTTAGTGCTCAGCAAACAAAGAATGTTTCAGTTTAAGCACATGACCTTTGGAGGGTCAGATGGGAAAGATGCTTCAGCCATATTTTCCCTGCTATTGCTTGTTGCTGTAGTTCATGCTGGAACATTCAAAGAATTTTTGACCTGATTCCATTACTAAAGAAAAACGTTTTCCATTTCACATTATAAGTGATGTTTTTATTTTTGACACAATCTATTTTCAAAACTATGCACAGCTTATGGCCTTCGACAGGAAATGCAGTTAGAGGTGGTATGGGGTCATAAGCCTCCAACCACAAATTCTAGTGTTCCGCTGACAAGTCTGAGGTGTTATCGTCTAGTGGCACATTGTATGTAGGTGAGACACTAGTGCTATTATAAGACAACACCATCATCACATTCTGTATAAGAAAAAAATCTGTTATGCAATACTGTGCTGTTCTTTTAATGATTAAAAAAATTCAAAAGAGTTATTAGAGAAAACAGGCTTGTATCTGGGTCACCCTTACATTATTGCATTTGATAAGTCTGTCTTGTTTGAGGTCCTTTCATGCTTTAAAGGGATACTCCACCCAAAAATGAAAATTCTGTCTGATATTCTAATTCTGATATTTTGAAGAACGATTGGAACCAAACAGTTGTGGGGCACCATTGACTTCCATAGTATTTTTTTTTTTTCTACTATGGAAGTCAATGGTGCCAAACAGCTGTTTGGTTCCAGTCGTTCTTCAAAATATCTTCCTTTGTGTTCAGCAGAAGAAAGAAACTCATACAGGTTTGCAACAACTTGAGGGTGAGTAAATGATGACAGAATTTTCAATTTTGGGTGGAGTATCCCTTTAAGGTCTACTAGTTCTAAGAAACTTATAAGAGATCCATGTTAATGATCTCACATAAAAATTACAACTCATTAACAGGTTGTATTTAGAAGGAAAATATTTTGGATCTGTCTTTAACTTACACCTCTTACTAGTATTCTTTTATTATTATTTTTTGACAAAGACTTCAGATGCGCAAAATGAGCAATGCATTTATTTTGCAATCCTAAATACTGGAACTCCAGTCCAAAGCTTTTCTCCTGGTTCAATTTAAACTGCATTATCTTTTAATACTTTAGTCACACTACACTTACTGTCTCTGCTGTCTGTGATGTGTGGTGTTGTGTGTGTCCGCTTTACTGTTGTGTGTGTCCGCTTTACTGTCCTCTCTACACTAAAGGATCTTGTTGAATTAATTGTTCTTGAGTGCAAAACAGTAAAAATGTAATATATAAGGACCTGGTTTCACAGGATTTCACAGGCTTTAGTTCAATTAGGATGTTCAAGTAGCTTTTACAAATGGGGCTTAGATTACAGTTTTTTTCAGTCGCTAACAAGCGTTTGTCCAACCAGTAGTCACATTTTCAAAACTCTAAACACAATTAGCACAACATCGGTCTATTGTGGCCATACCATTCACACATTTCATGTCGTTTTCACACAATATGCAGTCAGTGAACACATTTCCACAATGCTTACATTTTCTTAACAGACAAGTTATACCTCCCAACAAAATTATGGATTGTTTTTGTAGTATTTGCGAATGTTAACACACACCATCCCACAATAGCAAAAACAATATTCCAAACCTTAGATACAGTATAAAAACCTCTGCTCCTGCAATGATATCAGTTCAAAAACAATATATCTCAGCAAAATAATAAACAAACAATTGAATAATTGACACACAGCTGATTTATGTTGGGTAAATTGGGCCAACCCAAAATTACCCAATTTTTTTCTATTACATTGACACTTATACAGTAAAATTAGGACTTTGAGGAGTGATGTTTTTGGAAACAGAAACAGAAAAAGACAAACACTGTAATTTCTGGACGAGGAAGAGTAAGAGCAAGGGGCCCAGGGAGAAGAGCAGGAGCAGTGAGAGATGCAGTGAGAGGTGCAGTGAGAGATGCAGTGAGAGGAGCAGTGAGAGGTGCAGTGAGAGGTGCAGTGAGAGGTGCAGTGAGAGGAGCAGTGAGAGATGCAGTGAGAGGTGCAGTGAGAGATGCAGTGAGAGATGCAGTGAGAGGAGCAGTGAGAGATGCAGTGAGAGGTGCAGTGAGAGATGCAGTGAGAGGAGCAGTGAGAGATGCAGTGAGAGGTGCAGTGAGAGATGCAGTGAGAGATGCAGTGAGAGATGCAGTGAGAGGAGCAGTGAGAGATGCAGTGAGAGGTGCAGTGAGAGATGCAGTGAGAGGAGCAGTGAGAGATGCAGTGAGAGATGCAGTGAGAGGAGCAGTGAGAGGAGCAGTGAGAGATACAGTGAGAGGAGCAGTGAGAGGTGCAGTGAGAGATGCAGTGAGAGGTGCAGTGAGAGATGCAGTGAGAGGTGCAGTGAGAGGAGCAGTGAGAGGTGCAGTGAGAGATGCAGTGAGAGGAGCAGTGAGAGATGCAGTGAGAGGTGCAGTGAGAGATGCAGTGAGAGGAGCAGTGAGAGATGCAGTGAGAGATGCAGTGAGAGGAGCAGTGAGAGGTGCAGTGAGAGGAGCAGTGAGAGATACAGTGAGAGGAGCAGTGAGAGGTGCAGTGAGAGATGCAGTGAGAGGTGCAGTGAGAGATGCAGTGAGAGGTGCAGTGAGAGGAGCAGTGAGAGGTGCAGTGAGAGATGCAGTGAGAGGAGCAGTGAGAGATGCAGTGAGAGATGCAGTGAGAGATACAGTGAGAGGAGCAGTGAGAGGTGCAGTGAGAGATGCAGTGAGAGGTGCAGTGAGAGATGCAGTGAGAGGTGCAGTGAGAGATGCAGTGAGAGGAGCAGTGAGAGGTGCAGTGAGAGATGCAGTGAGAGGTGCAGTGAGAGATGCAGTGAGAGGTGCAGTGAGAGATGCAGTGAGAGGTGCAGTGAGAGGTGCAGTGAGAGGAGCAGTGAGAGGTGCAGTGAGAGATGCAGTGAGAGGTGCAGTGAGAGATGCAGTGAGAGGTGCAGTGAGAGATGCAGTGAGAGATGCAGTGAGAGGCGCAGTGAGAGATGCAGTGAGAGATGCAGTGAGAGGTGCAGTGAGAGGTGCAGTGAGAGGTGCAGTGAGAGGTGCAGTGAGAGATGCAGTGAGAGGTGCAGTGAGAGGTGCAGTGAGAGATGCAGTGAGAGGTGCAGTGAGAGGTGCAGTGAGAGGTGCAGTGAGAGGTGCAGTGAGAGATGCAGTGAGAGGTGCAGTGAGAGGTGCAGTGAGAGGTGCAGTGAGAGGTGCAATGAGAGATGCAGTGAGAGATGCAGTGAGAGGTGCAGTGAGATGTGCAGTGAGAGGTGCAGTGAGAGATGCAGTGAGAGGTGCAGTGAGATGTGCAGTGAGAGATGCAGTGAGAGATGCAGTGAGAGGTGCAGTGAGAGGTGCAGAAGTGCAATATTTGATGAAAACATGTGGCCTAACCCTGAAGATTGCAGAGATTAGATACAGTAATTTTGTGCTTTTTTTGTAAGCAATACTGTAAAACTTTTTCTGTTCTATCATACCGTGTTTCTACTGTACCTCCTGTTGTAAACAGTAAAGGGAAAAAACTGATTTGCTTTTTACTAGAATGCTTTTGAATGTGAACATTACTGTACATGTGGACATACAGTTCCCAACCAAGAAATTTAGTGTAAAAAGGTTGGATTGCATGTTTTGCATGCAAATACCTGTAAAACTGAAACATCAAAGTCTATGCAGTTATTGTAATGTCAACAATAGCCAGTATTTTGAAACCTGGTGTACTTTGATTGACTGCATGTACCGTGTGAAGTGAAAACAAGTGTTATTCTTTGACAGAATAATTTCATTTTGAGTCAGATTTCCAGTGTTTTGGTAAAGTTAGTGTGTGCAGAGAAAGATGTGTTCTATTTTGAAATGAAGAGTTAGTATATATTTAACAAAATGTGTTTTTGAGAAGAAAATTAACCATTTGGCCAATTGTGTTTTGTAGGTGCGAGTCTGTGTTAAGAGTTTAGAAAAAGTATCTGAAGTATGGGTAAGCGCTTGTTAGCGATTGAAAAAAACTGTAAGCTAGGAATAGGCTTTAGTTCAATTGGGACATTCAAGTAGCTTTTACAAGCCTGCCTTAGAAAAAATCATTACTGATGTGCATCTTGAGACAAAACAATGGCACATATTTTAAGATATGTCAGTGCAAGTTGCTTTCAGTTAAAACAGCTCAAACATGCATTTTAGTCTGGGACTATATCTTAAACCGGGCAAAGGTTTTCTTTATGAACACAGATAAGAGATCAATAATTACTGACATTTAAATTGATGTACAACTGGGAAATTCATTCAAAGATTCATCATAAGGGGGTTTGTCTTCTGTTTTACTTTATTAGAATTAAGAGCATCATATAAGACAGCTTAATTGTTAATGCAAATTTCTTAAAAATTAAACGTTAACATTTTGAACAATCACAAATCATGTTGTCTTTTTACATGTATTGCTTTCCAGCAAAAGTAACATTACAGTAGCAAGGTAGAACATTTTTTTCATGATGCCACATAATTATGAAAAAAATGACAGATAATAGAAAGAAGGTTACTGAGTTAATTCTTGGGTTAAGAATCAAGTTAAATCACTCATTTGAGTATGCCATTGCCACAACTGCATCACTAAAAGTCACGATCATCGATCATTTTAAGGGCACTCTTCACCCAGCTCAGCCCAGCGTTCACACAGATACGAAAACCCTTCTGTGTGACAAGACTGTAAGAAAGAAATGTTCACAGTTTACAAACATACACAATACAATTAATTTCTATTACGCAATATTTATGATGACAAATTACATATTATGAAAGTTTAATACAATCATTTGCCTCTATTGATTACAGAAAGAGGAATTTAAATAAACTCACATGACTCCAGGCTTATTGCAATCCACTCTCGTCTCGATGTAGGAAGTAACTTTAGCGATGGGGATTTTTCTTGGATAATAATTAAAACAGCATTCGTTTGGCATATTGGCATCTGTGTTGAAAAAAGTAATTTATTTATGTAATAAGTGATTTCTCATAAACATTAATCATCTCAAAGTTAATATAAACATTGTAAACAAATCATTGTATCACTAATTCACTCTTAGAAATGAGTTTCACACTGACAAATACATGTTTATTGATACATGTTAATTCACACCATTGAACAGATAAATAATGAAGGATTTGTTTGACTTACTGTTGGCCAGTACACCAGACTGGAGGAATGCAACCGCCAGAAGTCCAATAAAAAGACAAAGACAATAATGACGCATGGCTGCAGATTTTGCTTCTCGAGGTAATACTGATAACAATAGGATAATGGCCAACAAACTTCACCATGGACTTTAAAGGTAAAAGGGGAGGGGGCGAGTGTGGTTTTGGTAAGGGGTCAGGTTATAGGTGAGAAAATGTTCCACTGCGAATAATAACTGAAAAAAAAAGTGTGCTCACAGATCTTACAGGAAACAGTTATGCGGTTATTTCATGTAGCAAAACTGCAACTCACATATGACTCACCATCTTAATCTTAAGTCTATAGTGCCATTATTCTCAATGTGAACATTAATAAGGTGATGAGACAATGGACCATGAATATATTCAAGTTTATTTCTATATTGACACAACAAAAGCAAAGGCAGCATTATATGACAAAAGGACAAACATAAGAACACAGACATAGTTAAAACGTGTTGTGTGAGCTGCATCAATGCATACTCAAATAACGTCTGAAAGCTTCAAGTGTGGGGTTGCATGCACACAGTCTGCATTTGAATGCTCATAGTGCTTAAATGGATGAATAATAAAAAAAAAGAGCGAGTTTTGACTGGCAAACTATTCATACATAGATACACTGAACATTCTGCTGCCTTCATCTTTTCACCCGATTCGGTTAATTGCCACATAAACAAAACACGAACATAACAAATACAATGCACAATACATTATTGCACTTCATTATCAACATTCCCCGTGTTCGTGGATGCCCTACACCCTTCTAAACACAAATTGTTTATGATTATGTACGCACTCAAGTACTCACAACATAACATGACATTGGTTATACACACAAGTCAGCTCTGTCATTACAATTAAGATTGTAATGAGGACTTTTTTTTTTAAATTGTACATTAAGTCATAAGCAGCTGATTGCACTACCAGACACATATGAAGTCTTTTGAAATCTTTTTTGAGTTATGTATATATTTTCATAAGTTACTTCAAAGATTTGGACAAGAGAAAAAAAAAGCCACTAACAAAGCCATCAACTCCTGGTGCTTGATCCCAGATGTACAAGTTATTAATAGTTTTTTTTAATTGTTATACATAAATTGTTAATATCATAAGTTGAGGGCAATGAATGATCAGATTGATGGTAATGCAAACAGCCAACATTAACATGAAATTAATTCCTGGGGTTCTTATTTGGTAATGAACAAGAAACAAAACCTGAAATAGCAGAGAGCATAGTATAAAAGACCTATGAAATCTATGAAAAAGAAAATGTGCAAAGCAGCTTATTGCAATAGTCTGGTTTAAACCACAAAAAAGGTGGGATGTGTTCCTTCGATCACAGTGATCAAAAAGCAGCAAAACCTCACCACATTATCTTGATAATATCTAAACATAAACTTACGACAGAGTGTGCAAGATAACACGTGCCATTCAATATTCTTTGCAGTGCCTTCATAGATTGTTTACATATTACTGTGTGTACATGTGAACACATGCATTGCACACATGACATACACACAAGGGGATTAAGATCTTTTTCTCACAAAAAAATAAAAATAAAAATGCTAATCAATATAATAAATAAGCATCTGGATGTTTAACGTTATACTGTCAAACCAAAAAATGTCTCCATAAAATTCTCAATGAAAAATATTCACAAAAATGACAAACTTAAAAAAGTGAAAAACGCTGTTATTGCTGTTACATTGTGGTCCCATAAATTAGGCCGTTTTAGTGCATGTTATTTACATGAAACAAGCTAAGACCATGAAGTACTCTATTTGTTAGAATTCAAATTCATAACATTTTGTATTCATAATACGTTTTGCATGATTTTAATCTTGACATGATACATTAATAATTTACTGCAGTTTCTTTGTTATTAGCAAAGACAATATGTCAAACATAAATGTTAACGGGATAGCTCACCCAAAAATGAAAATTCTGTCATCATTTTTTCACCCTCAAGTTGTTCCAAACCTGTATGAGTTTATTTCTTCTGTTGAAAACAAAAGAAGATATTTTAAAGAATGTTGGTAATCAAACAGTCGATAGTAGCCATTGACTTCTAGCCTGGATGCCAGCCGAACTTAGCCCCGCCCAAAACATTTGAGGGTGCGAAGTTCGGTCTGGACTTGATCCGTTGTGAAGCAAGTACGCCTGAACCAAAGCTGTTCGGACCAATACAATTGTCGGGGCGGGCTTTATGCGATGATGGACAGATGATCAACAGTAACGTAATCACCCACGTCTCCAAAGAGCGCTTGGCTGAATTCGTTTACAACAAAGAATGGCTGCCGCTGGAGAATTTAGATGTGTAGATTCAGCCATCGCGTCTGTTATAGAAGATGTAGACAGCGCATTCATTTTAAAAGAGGAACAGACAACTGCGATCAAGGCATTTGTCGATCCAATTGAGTGCAGAGGCATTTTCTTTCCTGGTTCGGTTGAAACGCGCGCTCCATAATCACAGCCCAATGGAGCAGTCTCAGACTCACATTCTGACTAGAATCAGAGTATGACGACGTCAGGCTAATTGACTTCCATAATAGAAAAAAAAATACTATGGAAGTCAATGGCTACCGTCAACTTTCTGGTTACCAACATTCTTCAAAATATCTTCTTTTGTGTTCAGCAGAAGAAAGAAATTCATACAGGTTTGGAACAACTTGAGGGTGAGTAAATAATGACAGAATTTTTGGGTGAACTATCCCTTTAAGATGAGCTGTACGACACAAAACCATAATCATCTCTGAACAGGTTCTCCTACATAATCTTTCATCTACTTTCTTCTCAACACTTCAACCACTATGAGATCTAACTTGCACCGCAATGTTAAAGCCACATTCATCACACTAAATTCCTGTTGTGTAGGCATGAACGGAAGCCAAACTTCAGAAATAGGTATATCAGAAACAGCATGTTTGGTTTTAGACTGGCACAATATTTTCTATAAAAAAAAAGAAAAGGGAGAAAGAATCCAGTAGCAATACCACAACACACTAATATATTTCAGTACTCACTCAAATCTCTGAATAAAGACATTTGTGAGATAGAGGACAGAAACGTAGAATACAGACACAAGGAGTAAGAGGTAGAATAAATGATAGTTCTTGATAAGAAACTTAGATTAAAAAAGTGAGCAAAAAGTCTTCACTGACATTGCATTATAGCAAACAAAATGACCTCATGATTTGTGCACTTCCAGTTTTTTACCACATAAAACTCCCTTTGAGACTCCAAGATTTTGAAGGACACGGAGGTAATTTGAAGTCAGTATGCTTCCACACATTAAAAACAAACAAATAAAAACAATCTCAGAAAACCACAGCAAAATATATATTACTTTATTTCGCTTAAATGGAAATGCCACGTTTAAGCTAAGGGAGAGAAAATGATAAAGCCAAAGATAAAGGGTGAAGGAGTAAATAGTGGACAGAGACATGGAATAGTTAAGAGCTTCACAAACTCACATTGCCACACCTAACTGAGAGGTGGAGTGTACATTCATGTGATGTGTTGTCTCCGTTCCAGCCCTGTGAGATCAGTTTGTATTCCAAGCATCAGTTTGTATGGAAGAGGACACAGAGTGGCCACTGGAACTGATATTCTCTGATGAGGTACCAGAGGTATGCAGGAATACCCATGCACAGTCAACATGAGTTTCTCTCTTAGTCTCTGTAAGGTGGAAGGGAACACACGAGGATGCATCCTTAGCGTTTCAGTAGTGGACTGCCCCGATCTTGTCCTTTCTGCAAAGCCTGAAGAACCTAGAGGAACAAACGAGGGGAAAAAAGACTAGTTGAGTCCCATCAGATTAAACATTTTTAAATAAAACTAAAATACATTTCAGAAAGTATTCAGACTCTTTCATTTAGCCCATTCGTTTCTTTTTATATACGTTTTAAAATGTTAAATAAACTTTTTAAAAGCATTTTTTTTTTTGCATAAGGCTGCAACATAAAATGTGAAAAAAGGAAGGGTCTGAATACTTCCTGAACTCACTGTATAATCCGTTCAAAAGTCTGGTGTCATTAAGATTTTTTTTTTAAAAGAAATACTTTTATTCAGCAAGGACAAATTAAAGCTGCAGTCCGCAATTTTTCCTCTTTGTCGCCATCTCTGTTCGAAATCTGCAATTGCAGTTATTCGCGGAATTATCAACTTTACGTGAGTTGTACTTTGACACAGCACAGCGCGGATGAACACAATGTTTGAGGAGACTGTGAGGCTGTCAGTCACCACGCTAGTGTGGATACTGGCATTCAGAATCACAGATTATTCTTTTTGGAAGTATGACCAACATAATAATTTTCACCGAAAAATGTCATCTGAACAAGTAAAAAACATCCACTTTTGTTCTGGTTCTGACATTGCAGTAAATCGCGCTGATTAAATCTAACAATCGCTTATCATATCACGCAAAACCGTGCAAATTATACTTTGTTCTCAAATTGTTAAAGGGGTGGTTGATTATGATTTCACTTTTCTAACTTTAGTTAGTGTGTAATGTTGCTCTTTGAGCATAAACAACATCTGCAAAGTTACAACGCTCAAAGTTCAAAGCAAAGGGAGATATTTGCTTTTAAAGAAATCGCTTTTTAAGGACTACAATAAATGGCTGGTAGAAACTACACGAGCTTCGGACTGCAGCTTTAAATTGATCAAAAGCGAAAGTAAAAGGCATACGCAGTGAAACAAATATTCCAATTTCAAATAAATACTGTTACTTTGAACTTTCTATTCATCAAAATATCCTGAAAGATGTTTCAATATTTTCACAAAAATATTAAGCAGCACAACATCAATTTAACAAGTCAGAAATCAGAAATGTTTCTTGAGCAGCAAATAAGCATATTATAATGATTTCTGAAGGATCATGAGACACTGAAGACTGGAGTAATGATACTAAAAATTCCACTTTACCATCACAGGAATAAATTACATTATAAAATATATTTTAATAGAAAACAGTTACTTTAAATTGTAAAATTTTCACAATATTATTGTTTTTACTGTATTTTGATCAATTAAATGCAGCATCGGGAAGCATAAGAGACTTTTTTCAAAAGCATAAAAAAAAAACTTACAGACCCCAAACGTTTGAATGGTAGTACTGTATATATCATTCTGCATAATTCAGTGTATATGTAATCATTTCAATGCATGTGACGGGTTTATGTGTGATTGTTTAGAAAAAGATGCGCACCTGTGGCCATTTCTTGTTCTTGCTGTTCATGTTGATGGTGGTGATGCTGGAGAAGATCTCCTCAGCAGAGAGACAGTCCGGCAGGCGTGTCAGGAACTGAGCAATGTGGATGAAGTCCATGTGTGTGAGGATATCCTCATAAAGATGCAGGATACCCAGAGCAGTGCGGAAGAGAAATTCCTCACCATCACGACAGAACACGTCCCACACACGACACGCAATGTCCAGTGGGAGTGATTTACTGTACAAGGTGAAGATCCTACACAGACAAAAAAAAGCAGACCTCTTGATAAATAAATCTATACCTCACAAGACTCAGGGGTACGTTTATGAACTGAACTTTTCAAGAAACAAAGTAACTCACCAGTCAATTAAATAAATATCAGAGGACAGACTGTTATTTTTGAAATGTGCAAAAAGCTTTGGTAGATTTTCTTCAAAGAACACTTCAAATGCTGCAAAGTATGTCAACATCTAGGGAAGATAAAAAAAAAGGAGCATATGATGAGTCTTGACTAATTACGATCTTATTGATTGCACATCTTAAAAACCTGCTCATAAAACTCACAAGGCTGTGGTCCACTCTGTAGAAAGCCATTTGACAAGGCTTGTTCAACAAATTGGCAAATGCAATGAAGGCATCAGCAGTGTTCATGTTGAGAATCAACACTGCTGCTATAAAGGACATTCCTTGCACCTACACAAGAAAACAGATGGGGAACAAAATGACAAATACATAACAGACATGTTTGAGGATTTATCTCTAAAGTCAACATGAAACAGAATAGTCTTCTCTTCCCTATTGTGACATAAGTGAAGTGGCTTCTCGAACATGAAAACAAAAAAAATGTAGGGTGAGAATTTGTCCCTTTTGTCCATTGGGAATTGATTGGATCGTTGTAGCTTGCTATTGCTGTGATCTCATGCGAGTAGATTAAAGATTACGAGTGTACATGAATTAAAAAAAAAAGATAAATTATAATAGATACTGCAATATTCCATTAAAAAAACTAGAATTGTCCATTTGGATTTCATTGTGACTTTAATGCTGAGCTGATAAATGAGTGATGTTTATCAGCTCAAAAATAGAATCTACTCTTAATTTAAAAAAACAAAAAAACAAAAACAAAAAACACGTGTTACCCCATAAATGTCAGATGAGTGCCACCTTTCTATATTCAAACTGATAACAAGCATAGACGCAGAGTAACCACACTGTTCCCTGATAACATTCTTGTTCAACAGGTATGTGTTGTTCAAAGGGTAAAATGAAAATGATTAATAAAGCCAAGTTTTTTTTCTCAAAAGATTCTTAATGCAGAAGTACTAAACTAGGCAGCTAAATTATATTACAGATATTCTCATTTAAATTGTTGCATCATACCAGTGGAGCTGTTTTTGGGAGTGTGACAGAAAAGCTATTCTTAATTTTTAAGTTTTTACAATGTGACCTTTACACCCAGCTCCTATGTGGAGGTGTAAGTGCAAGAGCACTTTGGCCAAACAAATGATATTGTGGTGCAGTGAGCAGGATGTAGAAGGGCTGTGCAGCACACATTGCTGTGGCGTTCTCAAATGCGCAGCAGAATAAGGTCTAGGACTCTACGAAAAATGTGCGTAATAGCTGGAACAATATTGCTCATCATACCCCAGCAAACCAGCTGTACAACACAACATCTATGTCAGTTTCTGTTTTACTCTATAAAGATGTCTTTATATGAGTCAATACTCAAGCAAACTAAGGTTAAGATAGTCAGAGAGGGGTTTTGCTTGTAAACAGTGCAGTGGTGCATGCATTGGTGGTTTTAAAAACTAGACATTACTTGAGTAAAACAAGACGGGTACTTACATATCCCACATCGGGACGATAGCAAGTGTAAGCTCCCAGAATGCTGTGCAATACATCATGGTATGGGCCTCCCTGAAAATAAATGCAAAATCAAACAAAAAAATATGATACAATCTAGGGCTGTCAAATGATTAATCGTG
Source organism: Rhinichthys klamathensis goyatoka (assembly GCF_029890125.1). Classification (NCBI taxonomy): domain Eukaryota; kingdom Metazoa; phylum Chordata; class Actinopteri; order Cypriniformes; family Leuciscidae; genus Rhinichthys; species Rhinichthys klamathensis. Next base: position 64,415 of record NW_026606811.1, read on the forward strand.
ATTAATCACATCCAAAATAAAAGTTTTTTTTACATAATATATGTGGGTGCACTGTGTATAATTATTTTGTGTATATATACACACACATGCAAGTATATTTAGGAAAATGTTTTTATTTATATATAAAATATTTATATTTATATATAATATACATTACATATAAATCTATATACAGTATATACATGAAAATATTTCTTAAATATATACAAGCATGTGTGTGTATTTATATATATAAAATAATTATACACAGTGCACCCACATATATTATGTAAAAAAAACTTTTATTTTGGATATGATTAATCACGATTAATCATTTGACAGCCCTAATACAATCATCAGCAGATGATATAAAACACCAGAAACAGCAATGCAACCTACCTGTTGGAATATACAGAGACTGGGAAAGGTTCTGGAAATGTCTAACTTGATCAGTTCTAGACTGGCCTCTCGATCAGCATGAGACAAGCCTGTATCTAAAAATTAAGCAATTATTAGTTACATGAAAGCAAAGGAGTTCAACAGAAAGAAGAGATTCTGATAAACGACAAAATAATGGACGAAATAGCATAAAAGAGGATAATAAAGATTGCTTTATATGAGGTTAAAGTCCCCGTGAACCGGAAGTTGCAAACGACTTTTCTCCAGTGTTGTGACGTATTTCCGAGAGAAACGGAATACTAAATGAGGCAAAATAGTGGGCGTGGCTTTTTTTCCCAACTAGCACCTGATTGGATCTAGAAAAGTAGGTGTTTTCATTCAGCCTGTCTACTGTCAGTTGGAGGGGCGTGGTTACGGATGTTAAGCAGACACCCAAACCGTCAAACCTACGTCATCAGGGAAGGTCCTCCAATGCAGAGGGGAGGGGAAATTTCAGATTTTGATTAAAGATTACGAAGCCAAACATTTGTTTTGTGTGGATTGACTTGCATGGATGAATTGTTCACCACAAAACGATCAATTTAGGCAAACAAAGTAAGTATGCTCAATTTTGAATTCATGGGGACTTTAAAAGAAGCAATTCCAGCAAAAGTGCAAGGAGAGAAACGAAGCTTAAATAATGGAAAACTAAAAAAGAAAAAGAAAAATTCATAACAATCACCTTCACTCTCTGTTTCTGCAGCAGCCGTCGGGGCTACAAAGGCATTCCACTTTTCCTTAGCTCTTGCCAAACAGATGTCATACAGCTCTATTTAAAACACATACACATGCAGAAAAAAATATGTGTTATTTAAATGTTAATGTTAATATGAAATCATTATTTGCTTTCTAATTAGACCCCCTAGTCAAGTCAATTCACATTTATTTATATAGTGCTTTTTACGATATAGATTGTTTCAAAGCAGATTTACAGAGATAACAGGAACATAATGCAACAAAGTTTGTTTCCAGAAGAAAAAGGCGTCACAGTCCAGCTTAAGTAAGTTCAGTGATGTTTCAGTTTTGTTGTAAAAAAGTTATTAATTTAGTTCATTTATATATACTGTATTTAGCCGCTCTGGAGAAAACCGTGATGTCATCGTCCAGCCCTAGTGATAGAGTAAGGTTATTACAAATCAAATTTGCTCTTAAAGATCTAAGACTAGAAGAGTGTTTCTGATTTCTGAGTGTTTATTGACTAAATATAAAAAAAGTAAGTGCATTGTTTAAATACAGGGAATGTATAAACAATAAATGTAAAACTAAGTTATCATAACATAACTACCCCGCTTGTAAACCTGTCCTCATCAAGAATCATTTGCTATTCAACATTATAGCTCCTAAACTTTCTTTATTTCCACACTTACATTACAACAGATGACTGTTGCAAAAAACAAAACAAAAAAAACATTACAACCACAACACAGTTTCAGTGTAAAGTTCTCACAGTGAACATCCACAAAAGCATTGTTACTACTGCTTGGATTACCATATGACATCAATACAGCATTCAAATAAATTGATTTGCAAATTTATGGTATAAATTACGCATGCAATGGGTTTTTGTTAACGGGGCAATTGTAATGTGGGAGAAAAGTTTCAAATGAAAGACTAATCAAACCACAGGATGCTGCTTGTGAAATACCATGAAAACAAAAGCAATACAAAGAAGGGCTGCACGATTTTTGAAGAAAATACAATATTAAATAATGTGATATTCAATATGTGCTACAATAATACTTTAAGTGTGTAAAATAAATTTAAATGTGATATAACCAACATACATGTTTTTTTTTTGTGAGAAGAAAGCATCCCTACAACTTCTGAAATTGAACAGCAGTGGATTAATGTAGCATCACATAAAAAGTAAGTGTCATTTTAACGTCAGTGTAAACCAGGTGGTTTTCAGGTAGGCTACATTAGGCTTATTTAACAACATAAATTGAATAATCATATCTAAAAACAAAAGACTGCATAGTCTTCACTGTATGAATTAAATATAAACTGATTCTTATTAAAGCTACAAAAGTTATCCCATCAAGAGCAGCAAGTAATTTTCTCTTGGTCTTTTGTTGTTTGATTATTTGATAGCCGTGGGAACGTATTTTGATTTCAATTATGTTGGTCAGTGAAAACATTGGAAAACTTTTCTTTGTACTTTTGTCAGCTAAAAAAAGGTTCAAGAGAATTAACAAATCACAAATGTCTATGTTTAATAGGCCTATAAACAAATTTGACATTGTACTACTTTATTGTTGATGTGTTTTCATTAATAATAATGAACTACAAACTAAGTATTCGTTTTAAATTAAGGGGATAATCCAAAGACCTTTCATTTATTTGTGTTACAAAGCGGGCATACCATGTCATCAGTCTTATTTGTTTTGTTAATAAAAGTTCTCTGTTTAACATAAGCAAGTTTGCAATTGTACTATTTTATTGTTGTTGTGTTTTTTCATTAAGAGTACTACTGAAGTAAGCATTAATTTTGTTCCAAGAAAAGGAAATATCTAACACTCAATTTTTTTTTATTTTTTTATTTTTTCTTGAGCTGTACGCCAGGGGGTGCTGCAGCACCCTTCCCGCGGTACTGCAGGCTGCTGTCACTTTAAGAGCTGCACCGATCCAAAGTACTGTTACATGCGCTCTTCCTTTCTCAACTATTTACTCCACTTAAGACATAGCTGACTGTGTTGACATGAATACTCACCAAGACAGGCATTTTGACATAGTTTTGTGTGTATTTGGTCATATAAACTGTAGAAGAGAACTGAATTAGGGATCACACTCTGTCTGATAGGCGGCTTCTAGGGCTGCATGACTAATTACAATTTCCATGTAATCGCACTTAAATCAAGATGGCTTATCGCGATTTTGAAATCGCAAAGGCTGCGATTATTTTGTATGCAGAGCTTGTCAATGATGTATGGCTCTGTAAACGCTGCTCCATCTGAAAGCACTGTGAGTTTGAATCACTTATAACATGCATTTGAAAAAGCAACACGCGTCAAACAGCTTTCCAAACATGAGAAGCATTTAATAACCTCTTGTCCAACAAAAGACAACATTTAATAACACGCTTTTACTCCAAACTCACTTCATAACGACAGTTGAGCATCCTTCTGTGAAATGATGTGGCTTCTTACACAGAATAAGACAGTTGTGTGTTTATTGGTCATGTTTAATCAATCAAAGCATCTCAATCTCCTGTTTATTCAGCTACAGCGATAGGAATTTCCTGGAATGACGGGCATTATCTACGTCTGTGGCGGGGCATATTTGGCATGTCTGCACGAGAGCGCCCTGTGGTGTTCAGATGGAGCAGCATATTTACTACCGATCAGGTGCACTGCACTGACAAGCTGCGCATAAAATAATAGCAGCCTTTGCCAAATCGCGTGCGGTTTTTAGTGCGATTAATTGTGCAGCCCCAGCGGCTTCCTACACGCATGAGTACTTTGCTTATAGCGCTTAACGTTAAGCATGAAACACGTATGTAACAGTCATGTATCCAGTCTATTCTCTGCAGTCTGCATCGACCTAAAGCTTAGACTTTTCATCATCTTTTGAAGTATTAAAATCATTCAGTATTTGTAAGCCATTGCGATATGCATATCGTGACATGTACATTTGCGATATTTCGCAGTTTGCATTTTTTTTTTTACATTTGCAGCCCTAATGCAAAGCGATTTATATAATAACCCACAAAATACACATTTAAAAAAAACTTTTATATTTAGTATTCTTTTTCATTCATAAATTAAAAAATGAATCCAAAGTGATTGTCCAAAGTGTAAAAGTCTTTTTAGTCTTTTCCTGTATGTGCTTACACTCACCTAGTTATTAGGAACACCATATTAGGAACACCATACTAATACTGTGTTTGACCCCCTTTCGCATTCAGAACTGCCTTAATTCTACGTGGCATTGATTCAACAAGGTGCTGAAAGCATTCTTTAGAAATGTTGGCCCATATTGATAGGATAGCATCTTGCAGTTGATGGAGATTTGTGGGATGCACATCCAGGGCACGAAGCTCCCGTTCCACCACATCCCAAAGATGCTCTATTGGGTTGAGATCTGGTGACTGTGGGGGCCATTTTAGTACAGTGAACTCATTGTCATGTTCAAGAAACCAATTTGAAATGATTCGAGCTTTGTGACATGGTGCATTATCCTGCTGGAAGTAGCCATCAGAGGATGGGTACACGGTGGCCATAAAGGGATGGACATGGTCAGAAACAATGCTCAGGTAGGCCGTGGCATTTAAACGATGCCCAATTGGCACTAAGGGGCCTAAAGTGTGCCAAGAAAACATCCCCCACACCATTACACCACCACCACCAGCCTGTACAGTGGTAACAAGGCATGATGGATCCATGTTCTCATTCTGTTTACGCCAAATTCTGACTCTACCATCTGAATGTCTCAACAGAAATCGAGACTCATCAGACCAGGCAACATTTTTCCAGTCTTCAACTGTCCAATTTTGGTGAGCTCTTGCAAATTGTGGCCTCTTTTTCCTATTTGTAGTGGAGATGAGTGGTACCCGGTGGGGTCTTCTGCTGTTGTAGCCCATCCGCCTCAAGGTTGTGTGTGTTGTGGCTTCACAAATGCTTTGCTGCATACATCGGTTGTAACGAGTGGTTATTTCAGTCAAAGTTGCTCTTCTATCAGCTTGAATCAGTCGGCCCATTCTCCTCTGACCTCTAGCATCAACACGGCATTTTCGCCCACAGGACTGCCGCATACTGGATGTTTTTCCCTTTTCACACCATTCTTTGTAAACCCTAGAAATGGTTGTGCGTGAAAATCCCAGTAACTGAGCAGATTGTGAAATACTCAGACCGGCCCGTCTGGCACCAACAACCATGCCACGCTCAAAATTGCTTAAATCACCTTTCTTTCCCATTCTGACATTCAGTTTGGAGTTCAGGAGATTGTCTTGACCAGGACCACACCCCTAAATGCATTGAAGCAACTGCCATGTGATTGGTTGATTAGATAATTGCATTAATGAGAAATTGAACAGGTGTTCCTAATAATTCTTTAGGTGAGTGTATATGTGGTATGCATGGGTTTTGTGTGTAAAAACATAATATACACAAATATAAAACACACATTCATACCATCTGTGATGTTCAGGTCATTTCCTATCGCTAGACTCCAGACTTTGCCCCTCACACTTGGTGGCAGACCTTGCCACCATAAATCTCTCACCCGCCTAGATGAACACCTGACATGGTGAAAAGAAAGACAGAGTGAAACAAGTTATTTCTCTTCAGATAGTTGTGTATATATCGTGACTGTTTCTCTGAGCACATTTTTAATTCTTACATTGTTTATTTCATTTTTGGACTTTTAGACATTTTAATGTTTTATTTATAGGGACAGAAGAGAGATGATAGGATTTAATAAGGATAAGAACTGGAGCTGAAAATGTTGCAAGCCAAATTGAAACTCACATAGCTTGCATAAGCACCTAAACTCAAAATATCAGCACAAAATATCATGTACTAACTTCTAATCCATGTCTCTCACTAATCTTACATTGGACAATACACCTCTTGCCAAAGATTACTATTTTTAGAATGTTTTTTGGCTACTCAATCTATTGACTGTTATTTAATTATATGGGATATCAAGAAGTGACATTTGTTTGTGTGGCTATAGACTGCGTCAATGAATTTTGTGTGCTGACTCACATGCTTTGCCAGTTGGGTAATATCTCCTGACTCCAGGTAAGCGCAGCATTGCCGATGCTTTCCTCTAGTTTACACCTGTCCTCTAGCTGTTTTTTCCGTTTCTGGGCCTCTTTCAGCTCTGCACAGAGAAACAGAGAAACACACACACACACGCACGCACACGCACAGTGTGTGTGTGAGAGAGAGAGAATGGCAATGAAATGGAAATCTGTCTCTTTTACAACAGCGCCCTCTAGAGCACACAAAACTAAAGACAAACAATCAAACTGTCAAGTTCAGATCCAACTTTTCGCAACATCTGCCAGTGATGAACTGAGAATATTTACTGGCCATAAATATTTCTTACCAGTCATGAAACAGTATTTTTTTTAATCATTATGGTGTGTTATGTGTTGTTGCATGCATATTATCCATGGACCCTGCGCTCACATATACAACAAACACATGCATGAAAAGAAAGTCACCTCTCTTCTTGGCCTGAGCCACCATCTCCTCATATTCTTGTCTGTGTTTCTGGGCTTCTTCCTCAGGCTTTGCGGGAAGATTCCTACACAATAGATACAAAATAACTGTCAATTCACTTTTACATTACTGCCTGTGAGAGTCACATTCGGTCAAACTTTACATCTGTAACTCGCTTCTTGATCTTGATTATCCCTATGCTTTAATACATACTAGTATGCAACATTAAATGGTGCTCATGTCTGTGAATGGTACAACGTTGCATTGAAGATAGAGGTGATTTCATTTTGTTTTAGGAGAGTGCTATGCAGGGGCGTTTCCTCCGAGGAGGCAAGGGAGGCAGTGTCTCCTCAAAACTAGATGAGAAAATAATTGATATTGCAAAAATAAAACAATGCAAACATTAGAGACACAAGTGACTTTTACACTTTTTAATGTAAAGTAACATTGCCCAACAGCGACACCCTCAGGTAAAGTTACAGTGGGAGGCTTCCCAATTGACTTAAAACAGAAACTTACCCATATTCAACATTTCATTCAGTAACATTAGGCCATTTTGATTTATATGCTGTTTATAGTTAGCATTATTTTTCATATGTATCTGCTTACAATATGAGATCTCTCGTTTCTGCTTCTTCTTTGCCTGTGTTTTTTTGATATGGAGATACTGTACTCGTTTAGGAGATGAGTAATAGCCCCCCCCCCTCCTTATAATAGTGATAACGAGGAAAGCCGTAAAAACTCGTCATTGGCAGGGAAGCGTTTTCTCATAAATGTAGCAAGTAAACAATTCAGCCATTTAAATATCACCACTTTATATCGCTTCAAAATCAAACTTGAATTGGCCTGAAAACATGATGACTGTGGGGGTTTTAGTGAGCAATCAGCTTAGTGAAATTAAAGGTACTTCTTCATGTCCATGCCTGTGACCAGTGTGTACAAGCTTGATGACTGCTGAAAATAAGTTGACTATTAAAAAGAAAAGTTGAACATTAGTTTGCAAATAATATTGTTTAAATTGTTACTGTCTTTAGTTACAATTTTGGAATAAATGTTTTTTTTTAAATGCTTAAAAACACCAACTTGATTTATACTTGGTTTTAATAAATAGATTATAAATTACATTTATACAAATTACAAATAAAATTATATTTGGTCTTTCTTTTTTATGCAATGTTTATTTAACTAGGAAAATTAAGTGTAACAGGGACATACATTTACATTTGATATATATATAAAAAGTGAGGACTTTTAAAACATTTTAAAACACCACTGCATACCACTGATGGTACCTCTAAATTCTTTTTTTTTCTTTTACCGATAATACAGGAATAAGAAGTTTGAGGATAGGAGGGTATAAAATGTAACACATTTACAGAGACATAGGCACACACAAAAACACTCACGCTGGACGGTTCTCCAGTATAAGGGCTGTGGTTGAAAGTGGCTCAAAGTCCAGGTTCTTTCTTACGTTCTTCTTGGGAGATGTGGAATTGCTTGTGTGTCCACTCCTGCTTTCATATTCCTGTAAAAATAGATAGATTAATTAATTAATAGCATACCTATAATAAATAATAATGTAGTTTTTAAAAATTTTGATAGTCACTTTTTTTTAACCAAAAAACAGTTAATGTAATTTGACAATGCATGATAATTAAGGCTGTTTTGAGGTCTATTAATTTTTTTTTGCAATGTGACATTATTTGTATGACAATAATGCACATTTTTTGCCATATTATCATTACTGTAATGTTGAGTTTTTTGTAATTCTCCTTATTCTCAATAAAAAGTCTAATTTAGCTCTAATTAATGTAACCATTTTTTGTATTTTATTGAAATCTGCATAAAAGAAAACCAATAGAACAAATACTAAGAGTTTTTGTTTTTGTTTATGGTAACAAGGCTTAACCACCCTAAAATTATAATTAAATAATACATTTCAAGGCTTTAGGCATGACACCTTGATGGAACTCATGCTGAAACATGTTAGAATGTTTTAACATCCAGCTTTTTTTGCCACACAATACTTTCTTCACAACCTGCACAGATGGAAGCAGAAGTTCTCAAACCAGCAGGAACTGAAAATAATAAATGTCTTAACAGAACACAATATGTCATGACGGGCCCAAATGAAATCAGAACAACTTGCTACTGTTACAGTACGAGTTTCCTTTACAAAGTTTCATGTCATACACTGTACACCCTGCCTGAATAGAAATCTGTGCAATCTTGCATTGCATCCATCTTTAAATTCTCTGATTTGGATGATATTCGGTCGAATTTGTATATCCAAACAAGTTGATAGAGGAATATGTTTTGTTTTATTTGTGCAGTCAGAAAGCACACACTATTGCACACTGAACTGAGTGAATATAAATATTTAATTTGCCCCCACACTGCACTTTCTCAGAGGTAACTAGACAAAATGACCTACATTCCAACTATGAGCCAAATAAGTTTAAGAAAAGGACATCAAGTAAGATTAGACGAAGAACTCTTAATTAGTTCTAAGAGTAAATGTGGGACAGCCAACAAAAAAAACAATGAAAATATAATTCACCAACACACACAAATGTGTTCACACATGAACACCAGGTACACCTACTACAACAGAATCTCTCTCGTTCCACGTCATTTCCTCCCCACAAATTCTTGTTTTTCTCTTTCTTCTCGTTCCCCTCACCTTTTCTTATTTATCTGACGGAAAACAATGAGGGGGAAAGAAAAAAATGAATAAGGCATGAACTCACCATGAACGCTGCAGTGCTGTTGAGACATTCAGAATCCAGCGTTTCAGACACTACACTCTACCATTGCAGTATTTTCCTAACTATAAGCTTTCTGCCTTGTAGACAGAAAGGCAAGGCACAGTAGCAGAGGAAGACCGCAAGGAATATGGGACACACCCTGAGAAACAGTAGCATGATACTTATGTGCTCCTGCTCCTCTGCTATTATTGCTGTCTCACTCCTGCTAAGTTACTTGACACTGTTTTTCCTCGCCCTCTTTCTCTCTATAACTCCGTCCAAACAAACATGCACCAAACTGGGAGGGCCTACATCAGAGGGACGCAGAGGATCTGATCTTGTCCCTTGCTCCTGTTGTGTCCATATGCGTGTGTGCATGCTAATGTTACTCGTCATCACAGCGCTGAGAGAGGATCCATGATTTACAGGCAGCCATACTAATTGATTCCAGCTATTAGGAGCATAGAGCTCTCTGCACTGCAGTTTTATACGATCAGTGCGCTCTGTGTTCCGCTGTGCATGCCTGAGTCATGTACAAAGATGATGCATAATCTGTTTTACTGTGTGTCATCAGTTCTCATGAGCTTCCACTGATTAAAATGAAATATAAAGAAACACATCCTAAACACATTGTCAGACAATCCCACAAATGTTTAGTCTGTTAAGACTTAACAAATAAAACAAGTAATGGTAGCAAGTAGAATACTGCAGTTTAAAGTCAGGACTAAAGCACATAATATTAAGTTCATCTTAACTCATCTCTTCCAAGGAGCCACTGCTAGAGAGCCTAAATAAAACAGCAACTCTAAACCAGTCACCCAATACCTCAATCTTCCATTACAGCTACAGAGAACAAAAACGAGAGATAAAGGCAGGAGTTGGAGGTGGGTGGAATCTAGATGGACACAGGGAGGCTGAATCACTGGGGTTCAAATTACCTATAGCACATTGCAGGCCTGTTGTTTCTCTGTACATAGGAAACAAAGCCCCATTCACAACAATGTCATAACAAGACTGCAATGTAAAGCCATTTGATTGATTCATGTGTAACAATTAAAAAAAAGACAAATCTAAACGAATATAGACAAATCCTAAAACATTTTTTTCACTGTTAAATTACTTTCTTTCAAGCAGAGAATATTTTAACTATTGGGATTGTTGTCCTGCCCTTACGCCGATGCACACATCATTAGAGAAGAGACTTTGCTGTGAGGGGGAGAGGAAGGTAAAGTTTTTGGCTGAAGACTACGATGCCACATGAATTAAAAAAAAAAAGCACTGATAAATAATTTTTAGTAAACACTACAATATTCCATACAAAAACTAAGAATTGTCAATTTTGATGGAGACTGAATTTTTATGGTGACTTTAATTCACATGTTGATACCCCCAAAACAGCTCAACCAATGGCGTGGGTTTGGGGCGGGACTACATCTGATCGGGGAAGGCTTTGGGAAACCAGTTTCATTCATTTTGCAAGTTTGTTTAAACTTTAAGCCAAAACATGAACAATACAGACACTAAGACATGACAAAGTATGAACACTACTTCTTGACCTTATTTTACATAGTTCATAAATGTGCATAAATACAAATTTTAGAAACCTCCCTTTGATTTAACTTAAATAAACATTGTTTTTGTAGCACTATATGACTTAATTGTTAAATTGTAAGTTACTGTAAATACTTTCCTCTCATACATTATAAACAAAAATCCACAATTAGAAACAGGACTATTTTCCTGGGTAAAGTGGCAACTTCACGTATTCTAAAGCATAGCTTGACAGTTAATAATTTCTTTAAGGGATGCCTATTAATATTTCACTTGTAAGTGCTATTTCTTGGTTAATATCTAATTCCATATTTGAAGCAGTCATGGGAGGAAAGTGTTACCCTGCACATTTTTACCATCAACGTTGCTAGGAGATGTATGACAAATTAAAACAATAAATTCTAAAAATTACTTAAAATAAATATGAAGCATGTCTGATGTCATCCAACTGGATGTAACCATAGACTCAAACTAAAAAATCTGCAGATTGGATGTGACTTTCAACAACTAATGTTGACTTCTTGAGACTGCAAATCGATGCAAAAATCTGGGCAAAAGATGTGTAGAGTATTCCAGGCTTTAGTTTAAAAGCAGCACCTCATATAACTTGCTTAATACTAAGAGATACTAAATATTCAAAATTAGCAGAGCCATGCTCAGTGAAGGGTACTTTTTACAAATTGAGTTTTTCAAACAATTTTTTCATAATTTCAGGTCAACCTTACTACATACAAAACCACCCAAAAAGCAAGTATTTTGTCTTTTAAAGCTGCAGTCCGCAGTTTTTCCTCTTTGTCGCCATCTCTGTTCGAAATCTGCAATTGCAGTCATTCGCGGAATTATCAACTTTATGTGAGTTGTACTTCGACACAGCACAGCGCGGATGAACACAATGTTTGAGGAGAGTGTGCAGCTGTCAGTCACCGCGCCGGTGTGGATACTGGCATTCAGAATCACAGATTATTCTTTTTGGAAGTATGACCAACAAAATAATTTTCTACGAAAAATGTCATCTGAACTAGTAAGAAACATCCACTTTTGTTCTGGTTCTGACATTGCAGTAAATTGCGCGGATTAAATCTAAAAATCGCTTATATCACGCAAAACCGTGCAAATTATACTTTTTTCTCAATTGTTATTGTTAACAACGTCAGCATTGTGTGACTACATGTAATGTCCTTCCGATATGTATCCTTGTTTTTGCATGGGTCCGGTTTCAGTCTCTTTTTTTCTGTAAGTTAGCCACTCCGAAGTCCGAACGAAGTCTTTTGCATTTTACAACGGGTGAATCTGTTGTCACTGGTGATTGTCGTTTGAACCTTTCTGGATCCGCCATCAAATTGATAAGTTTAATTATATCAAGTGCTGTGAGAAAAGGCTATAAATCTCCACCTCCAGCATCCTCACACGCAATATAGCTTATACTAGCCGAGACTCCTTCTTTATGAGTACAGATGTGACGTAATGACGCAAAGACATGCTCGAATCTCCCGCGGAAATCCACCAGTACCACTGGAATTAAAAACATTATTACAAGCTTACCGTTTTGAATCGAGCTAAGGCAAGCAGAGAGTTTTGAACACTGGCTGGTTATGTATTTTCTCAAATATGTATTTTGGATCATTTTTAACCCAAAAAAGCTACGGACTGCAGCTTTAAAGTCTTGTAAAAATGAGCAGGTGTGTAAAGTTAACGTACCTTTGGTATTTTCCTGGAGTCGTTGGTTGAAAATTCTTTATGTGGAACTTTACCAAACAGCTTCCACCCAGGCTCTCGCTGTCCTTCCAGTGCACCCGTGTCCTTCATCCTCTTAGCAAAAAGACTCCTTACAAATATAGAAAATAAATAACAGAACTGAGCAGTGAGCACTACTGAAAATGAACAAATTTGGCTCTATATTTTAAGCAATATGAACTCCATAAACTCCACATTTATTTAATTATAAAACGGTTAGTTCCAGTCCTTGATTCTGATTGGTCAATAGACCGCTTTTCCCGTGCCCTGACACGCTAGTCATTTGACAGTTGTGTCTTGTTGGTCTTGTTTCAGTCCTTTCAATATAAAAGTCTTCTCTACTGACTGACTCACTCATAAAGACAGTCTTTGCCGCCATCTAACGGCGAAATAATGCAACTTCTGCTGCTGTTCACAGTCAGGGACTTTTTTTTTTTCAGCGGAAGGAAGGCTTAGTGATTTTATTTCATGAAAGTTCCATTGATACATGTTTTTTGGCTTTAATATTTGTATTGTGTGGTAACCGTTTTATAAAAAGGTACTCAAGGCTAGTGCTGTATCGTGAATAAGTCACGACTGAAGGGGTTGCAAGCACTCTGCGACACACTTCAGCCGTGACTTATTCACGATACAGCACAGCCTCTCGTACCTTATTGCTTACGTATAGCACTTTTCATTGAATACTGCACTATAGTGGCGAGTAAGGGAGAAGGACAAATATTTGAGCTGTTTTAAGATATCTATTGAGAGCTTCAAGACAGTCCACCACATCACAAGTGATGAAAGGGCAGGTAATTCTGAGACATGGGTCATAAGAAACACAAGCATACTCTACAATTGGAAGTTCAGATAGAAAGGGATGTTGACAAGAATTTGGCATGTACACATAAGTACACTCAGAGTGTTTTTGTTGGCAGTTCCACTAAAGGCTTTTCCCTCTGTAAACATTTACAAAATCAGCAAGTGTATGATGCCTAGTGTTTTAAAATCTGTTCAGGTTTGAAAAGTTGTGTGTATTCCAGTCTTAAGGAAACACCACTTGCAGCAATTGCAGTATTTCAACTTGTGCTGTAGGTGTTGATATACTAAAAAAAAGGCTGAATCTCGAAAGAAAAACTGAAAAAAATACTTTTAGGGTGCTACCCCTTGACAAATCACAGAAGTCAATGATAAAAAGAGCTTAGATAGTGTGAAAAGTGAAAAGGTATCTACAACAAACAAACATCTATTGCCAAGAGTATTGTAAGATTTTCAAATGTACCTAAGAAAGATGCACACATGAAAAATAAAATGCAATCAAAAATTGTAAATTAGGAAAAAAGCTTTAAGCTTGTTGAATAATATTAATGCAACATTATTTGAAAGGCAACATTTGGATAAACTTGCACAGGCATATCATGATATTACTGAACCAATCTGGTTTCTTAGTGCGAGTTTAACAACATTACAAATGCAAATGCTACAATACCTGTGGAAGAAGTTGGCGAGAGGTCCCAGTCTCTTGGGCCTAGCCTCATGAGGCGTAGAGACCCCCACTGCCTGCCGTTGTGGGCTGCTCAGCTTGCCGTGTAGGTTAGTAGGGGGTGAGAGGGAATTATCAGAACGGTGCAACACATCATCATTCTCAAATGTAACAACGGCGCTGGACTCGGATGTAACCATGAAGTCTAGGAAGTCCTCATTACTGACTGACAATGTGGCAGAAAACTCAGTACTTAAACTGGACACACTGCACACTGAAATATCATCACTGCGGTTCAATGTACCCTTGCCTGCTGCACTGGAAAGCCCACTTGCACCGTAGAGACGTACCAAATCAAAGTCACAACGGGGGAAGGTGGAAGACTTGAGTAAGGAGCTATCTGAAATATCCAAGTTAAGTGTTGCTGGATTATCATCAAGTGGCGGTGGAACCACCAGCTCAGCTGTGTTGACCCGAGCATGAATGTGCTCAGGTGGGTTGATCTCAAGGGTGGGGATACCAGAGTCCTGAGAGGCCAGGCTACTGCGATCCTCATCACCTGCGCCGTTACATGGAGTGAATAATTTGCAGCCGAGTGAGACATGTGGGGGCTGAGAGCATGAGGGCATGAAATGGTTGACATGGTTTTGGGTGAGAGGCTTGGGGGCACTCCGCAAACACTGTGAAGACTTGATTATTGATGAGACCTGGGAATCTAGAAAGACAAATTACAAATGTTGATCAGTCCTTACAAGTAAAAAGCTAATATCTGTAAGCATCAAGTCATATGGGTGTTTCTTCCCTTTTAGAAAATAAACTGACATTTTTCTAAAGCTAACAGATGTAATTTCCATAAATAGGGTTTGATAGCATTCTGTGGTGGAAATTACAATTATCAAGACAAAGCAGTCAGCCATTTTCTTCATCATTCTAATTTTATAAAAGGCATTTTATGCATAGGGTTAGGGTTAGAGGCAGTTTGTGCAGAAAAAAAAATCCATCTCTACTTTTGACTTTACCCATCATCATATATTTCAAAGTCAACTGGAGAGAAATAATTCATAATCAAACTAAAAAAATAAATCAAACATATCTCTCTATCCATAACACCCTACATGGCATGAAAAAAATATAGAAAAACAAAAACGGTACTGGTAATTTTCAGCCAGGAAATCTTACAGACTTTTCCTTCAACCCCGAAACACAACACAATGCGTAAATTAAAATATGGGTAAAACACCTGTGAAATAATCCATCCAGAAAATTCCTTCATATTACCACAGTACATTGTACCCTATTTTTATATACTTTTGTACTGCAGATTTTCCATTGGGTGACAGGTCTGTGCTCTCAGCCCTCACTATAGGCTATTCCCCACATGTCAATGTTCCAGGTAAACATGTCCTGAAGAGTGATAAGACTCAATGTGTGTGGCTGGGTAAACACTTCTCTTAGTCTTGCCTGAGTAAAACAACAGTACAACAACCTTTATCCTCTTTTAGTCGTAACACACCGTTGACCAGCTTATCTCCACATAATAGAATGACATGAAAACTGTCCTGGAGTAGAGAAAGCAAGCTGAAACCAGATTAAAAATGTGACCCAAAGACCTGAGGAAACATCACGTCAACACTCCCTCAAACTATGAGACAGTTGTCCTCAAACGTCCTTGATAATCTACCGGACAATATCTTCCATCAAAATTTGACCAAAATAGCTCGTTGACTTAATGAGGATAGAGGATGAATGATTGGAGAGCGGAGGGCCTGAGGACAGCACAATAGCACATCAACAGCACATCAAAAACAAAGTGGAAAATAGAGCAACATCAGCTCACTATTTTGTTTGTCATGTTTATATTGTGCCTAATAAGGATGCAAAATATACAATGGGAGAGGCAACGAATAATACGAGCTCTACTGGTTCTTCTTCCCCAATTGAATATGGTTCAGTGTGCATCACAGGTGTGTGCAGCTGCACATCTACTGCAAAAGAAAAAAAAAGTGCAAATAATCTACAAGCCGATACTCGATTGTGGACAGAACATGCCTTAACAAAGCTGTGAAATCTTCAATTGAAAATGCAATCAGTAACTGCTGCATTTGACAGGACAATAATAGTTTAATTGCCCAACAATACACACCTTAAACAATAACAACGCTTTCAACGCTTTCAATGGTGACCCAGCCCACATATTTCTCACATACAAAGAATTATTTTTGGTCTTTGTGTTTTAAGGTTTCTGTGTTCCTGCAGTCACAGAGAAATAGCTAACTGATTTTGATTAAATTTCCGAATTAATAATTAGCTTTTTCAACCAAAATCATACAGTCATAGAGCAATGAAGTACCTCATGTGCTGTTAATGCTTGCAAAATGAGACTTGCTCTCTGATGCAATCTTTCATAAGGCAATCAGATCCGCTAAATTTCTCAAAAGCACCAAAGACAAACTGTTTTTTTTTTAAGGAACTGCAATTTCATGACAGAGATTATATGCTGACAAAAGTTAACGTCGGGCTACAACATTTTTATAACAATGAACAAAAGTATTTTGTGTTTAATGCTAATAAAAACAAGACAAGGACAATTTTTTTTTAGAATCTTCACTCATATTAGATTTCCATACGGTAATTTCACTCATTTTAATTAGGTATAGAGTTAATGTATATACAGTGTATATATACATACACAGTAAATAATAAACAAATTTTACATTTCATTGTCATTTGCGATGCTTCATGGGATTGTAGTTTATTCCCTCATTAAAGTGGTTACAGTCTTGTATACGGTGGCCGAGAGAGACAAAACGCAAAATGCTCACAAACGTGTCACTGCTTGATATACAACCACTGATGAACATTCGGTTTTGATGAGAGAGAAATAAAAATAAAAAAACGATACGAGTGCGGACTAGAACCCAGACCTCTGACACGCTTGGCAAAAGTTCTACCACTAGACCATTAAATAAACACAAGAATAGTTTGCGGATCTATGGATTTATTAATGTGAAAATTCTTGGCACTAACAATATATTTGTATATTATTAAATGACAAATAAGGCTAAACCCAATGTACTATAATTGATTTCTGGACATCGTAATGTTAGTGTACACATATATTGCACATATCTGATAGCAACCTCCACCTGGTTACATTTCAAGTGATGGCCTTGAAAATCAGTTTGACACTATCCTGTAGTCTCATTTCATTCTTTCATTGTTTTCTGGACATTGTAATGTTATTGTACACATATATTGTACATATCTGATAGCAACCTCCACCACCAATATCACAAGGTTTTCTATTTTTCTGGTAACATTTCAATTCATACTTTGCACGTGACGTCACAAGTACTGGCTGGCGGCAAGAACGTTGTTCTCTAGCAACGAAACCCAGTAAACTAATCAAGGATCTTGCCAGGACGTCACCAGTTTTACTATACAAAAGTTGGTGTTTTGAGGTTTGTGATATCTATGGTTTTCAATGAGAACCAGAGATGACCCAACAGTAGAGCTAGATTATTTACGGAGGAATTATTACTGCTCGATTATCTTAAAAAACCTTGTCTGCTTTACACAATTTAGATACCTTGGAGTTAATCCTATTTCTAGACCATAGTTATGCAGCTAGCTCGCTAACAGACTTGATAGCTACTAAAAGACCCATAAGACCTGGAACTACAGGACTCTACGTTGAAAATACCCGTTTGTTGCCCGCCAGCTATCCATGGTAGTCACGTGACTGCAAAGTATGAATTGATGACTCTGAAAATTAGTTTGACACTATCCTGTAGTCTCATTTCATTCTTTCATTGAGGTGCATGCTACATTAATTTGTCAATAATTTTTTTATGCTTTATCTTCTGTGTTTTAATACACATCTGAACATGTTAAACAGACAAATAAAAAATTCTGTGATATATAAACTTTCTTCATTTTTCTAAAGAACTTTTCGCTTATGCACAACATAAGCGTAATAATACTACCGTACTTATGCTGTTACCATTTTGACATTCAAGACCCTAAACAAACAGCTTGGAAAAGGATGTTGGGGGATGTACCGGTTACATACATAGGGCAACAAAGTTACTTTGAACTCACCATCGTTGTTCTGACAGTTTGTGTTGCTTTCACTGGACGTAAGCTCTGCTTCTGCCATGTTCCTGCTGCAGGTGAAGGGATGCGTGTGCGTCCATCACCCCCTCACCTTCACTCCAGAGTCCATACCCTCCAACAAACAATACATCAAATACTATTATTATTGCGATTATAATATCACACTGTCCGCTTAAGAACACTTCTACATTTTATTTATCATCTTATCTATAAAATGAACTCAAACCCACAACTTTTCTCATTGCTGCTGGTGCACATCACTCTTCCTCGGTTCGGGATACGTTCAATTTTTTACATTACGGCAGGTGACTGACTGAGCTCAAACTTTACTCAAACTTCTGCGCACGAGTAACGCTAACAGCGCTATAAAAGCTAATGAAAAGTATCTTACCTGTTGTGACGCTGCCACCGCCATTTTAAAACCTCCTCGCCGATATAAACGTGCCAGGAAAGCATACGAATCGATAAGTTCACCTGCCCTGACTGAATGAGGTGCAGGTCTGCCTCAAATAAAGTAAGAAAACTTGCTATTTCCACCTGTAGCAGTAATGTCGCGTTTCAGGGATACAAAACGTCATTTAAAGAGGGGCAGAGCGTTTTGAATCTGTTGGGACATAATGCGACAGTCAGTAAATCAGGAAGTGACCTTCAGTGCCCTATCAACACTGTACACACTGCGCGACGCGATAAAACTACAACGTTCCCATCTACGCAGCTGCTTACAGTGTTATAGCAATCTTCCATGAGTGATTATGGTTTTGTCGCCTCGCGTGAGGTTAAAGTTTGTTTATGCGTAGATACGGTTTAATGCTAGTTTTAATAAATCCAAGTAGGTGGTGTTTTATCAGTATCCAGTAGACAGACTGTTGCTATAGTAACTAAAACAACCCCCAAACCTGCATCAGGCTGATTAAAGTGAACGTCCCTCATTCCTCACACTAACTCTACAATGAAACGTCTGACCATTGGGTGGAAATAACAGTATTTCATCAGTTGTACTGACTAAATACTCTTTACTGTATCTAAAATACAGTTACTTCAGAAAGAATTAACAGTATTAGGAGCCCACCTGTTTGCTCGTAAATGCATTTAATGTTACTGACAGACCTTAAAATTTTACTTTCATTTCACCACTACCAGGTGACAACTTATGAATGAATACATCTGGAACATGCAATATTTGTAGCTGGATTTTATTGTTACTGGTACAGCGTACACTATAAACAGGAGCCCAGGCTGTACAGTGTGACACAGTGGAGAGGCCTCACATTTTAAAGTGAGTGGACCCTGGTAAAATAGACCAAAGCCTACTCTCAAATTACATAATTTTATAATACATTGGATACAATTATTGTGACAATTAAGATAAGTTAAATGTGATTTATTGTCAGCCAACAGTTTCATGAAAACAAAATCCATTCATAAATAAAATACTCAATAACAATTCACAGAATAAGAAAAATAAATGATAAATCATAGGCGGAGCGTTGCTGGGCAAGGTGGACTTAAGACTAGTGTGGAATTGTCTCAGTCAAACCACTGCCTACTGCTGCTTCTGATTGCTTTTAGAATGAAAACCTGCCCATAACTTCTGGTCTATGATAATTTTTTCGCCATAATAATAGCATATTGGCGATTTGGCAAAAGTCTCATTTGATTGAGTCGACCAGCCATCATTCTGAGTGGGCCAGTGCCACCCTGGCCCTTATGTAGCCTTGCCACTGTTGCACATGCTATGAAAAAATCTGTCTGTGTGATGAATGAATTTACCACAGTACGCATGTGATACAGTTTTTCCTGTGTGAGACAGACAATAGTATGAGACAGAGACACTTGTTCGAAGTAAGAGTTTGTTGTGTGTGAGTAATGAAACAGACATTACAATACATGCGTACTCACTAATGCTCACACCATATTTGGGGTAGAAATAGGAAAAATAATACATCTCTCTAAGACATTTGAAGTAAACATATGCGAATCCATACGTTTTTCTCCAGTGTAGAGAAGTGTGCAGGAGTTTTTTTTTTTTCTCAGTGGATGCATACAAATTTAGAAATTACCATCACAGATCTTGTTTTTTTTTTATTTTATTTTTTTTTATAAAACTTTAGACCTAAAGGATGGGTTTTGTTTTGATTGTGATTAGTGATATTGGGCTATATATAAACAAAATGGACTTAATGTTAAGCAAGAGTATTATGTTCCTGCAGTCTGCCAGTCAGTCAATGTTTGGCTGAAAACATTTCGTGTTAAGGTTTGGATTTTGTGTGCCCTGTATGGAACATTAATGTCTTTTGTCAGTCACATGCCTGTTTAAGTGATGAACTGCACTACTTTTGGTTGTTTTCAGAGATGGGAACAGATGTTTAATACTTGTGCTACAAAACTTTCAACCTCTGTAGCACCTAGAACATGGTGCTGGGCCTGCTCGCTATAACATTTTATTAGGCTTACTCAAAGGAAGCACTGAGAGAAAATACTATGAATATTCTTTAAAAGGCAAATTACAGTTTGTAATGTAATTGTCTGTGACAAGTCGTATCGGAAAGTCTTTAAGGTCAGGGATCCACTAACAGATTAAGCATTTCCCTCAGCCTGATTTTGTCATAACCAGGTTGGCTCAGGGTCAGAACTTAATGTGTACCTAAAACCAGGCCAATTCAACATTTAGCTACCTGGTTAATGACTGTATAAATCAGTATTTTTCAGAAATATCTCTAGCCGTCACTAAGAAACAGAACAACTATGAACTTTTTTGATGTTTATTAAAGGTTTAGAAACTTCACAATGGAAACAAAATGATGTACTCAGATGTACATGGCATTAGAACAATGCAACCAACTTTGTCTGTATTGGGGTTCGGTGACTTTCATCAGGTATTCAGAGGAAAAATACAGGTTTGGGCTCCAATTAAGAAGCTGTCACAGAGATGAAATGGAGAGAGTTTTGCTTTAAAAGTTATACAACATTGCAATCAAAACTTAAACCTGTAAGTACAGACTTGAAAGTCATCCTCTCCAAATGTATTGACCAAACCAAAACCTAAGAAAAGAAAGCAAATAATGCAATTTCTCCCACAGACATGTGAGTACTTTCTCCAGCAATCATACCACCTCACACACACAACTAGACTTGAA
Source organism: Rhinichthys klamathensis goyatoka (assembly GCF_029890125.1). NCBI lineage: Eukaryota > Metazoa > Chordata > Actinopteri > Cypriniformes > Leuciscidae > Rhinichthys > Rhinichthys klamathensis. The sequence goes on from NW_026606811.1 coordinate 85,746, forward strand.
AGATAACAAAGTGTGTCATTTTTTTTTTCATTTTAAAATGAGTCTGTTCAAACTAAAAGATGAACTGATTCAAATTGATGCAACTGTAAATAATCTGCTTATGCTGTTTTGTTATATTTCACCATCACACATTCACTATATTTATGCATTGTCTCAAAATGCTTAAATTTGAAAAATGCTTTTATCCTCCATCACCCACCCAGCATAAACAATTAAGTTTCTTAATGAACATAAGTCCAACTAATACAAGAAACAACTCTGGAGGATGGCAACATTTCACTCCAAAGGGCTTGACAGAAAATAGTTAATTTATATTTTGATTAGAGAAAGTGATGCCAAAAATGTGTAATTGCATTTTGGAATCTCTGACAGTATTTTAAATTTGAAAAATGAAAGTGAATTGTAACGTTAATTGTCGACTAAATAATCCAATAAAGGCACCCAGGTGCTGCTCTACCCAGTTATACCATACAGTAAAATAATTTATTTGTGCCTTGTTTTCTACCACTAAACATTTCTATTAACTGGATATTTATGTTCTTTGTGAAAACAATCACACTCCCATAACCACAATAAGGAAATAATGTGGGGAAACAAACACACAAGCCGTTTCAAACTGGGTCATACAAAATCATCTCTCCAAGGCCTACAGCCATTTCCATACGGTCTAGGATCATACACTTCAAACCTTAGACCTGTTTCTGTTAAAATAAGCACAAATCTTTTAGAAGGACTAAGAGTGCAGACAATTTTCTTATACACATCTAAAGATTACATCTTAGACATGGTGTATGAATGTTAGCACCAATATATAAAATACTCTATTTTTTTTTTTTTTTTTTTTTTTTTTTTTGCAATTTAACCCAAAGTGCATCTCAGAACAGGTCAACAAAATAAACTCTCTTGCAAAGGGGCATTTTTTTTTGGACATTTGATGCCAAAGCAAGTTTAAAAACTTAAATCCTTGTGCCAACTGAAGGAATCGTTTTTCAAAGGAATTTTTTGGTCAATGCTGATGGGGCATTATTATTTTCCATTTCCTTGTCACATTCAAATTCCCCCTGAAAATATTTAACAAGTAATGCTTTAAAACAAAGTTCCCCACATTGGTAAAAAAAAAAAAAAAGCACACTAACATTTTTCAAAAAAAAAAACAAAAAAAAAAACATAGAGGGTACTTTTAAAATGTCAATTTTAGTAATTTCTCACTTGTAATATTTGTAACAAAACACAAAGCTGAATCGTCCAGGCTAGATTAAAGCTATGTTCGATCTGTTAAGGTCAAGAAGCAGACAAAAGGGAATAGATAAGTCACAGGTGTAAAAGATGGTATTAGATCACAAAACAAATTTAGGATGGACTGGATTTTGCATTATGAACATAAAAGGGTTACACCGTACCCCATTCCACAGCCATTAAAATTATATAGGCAAGCAACCTTTCAAACTTTGCAGGAAAAGTAATTTGGGCCTTATTCAAAGGAAAACAGAGGGGAATGAGATTAAATTAAAGTAACATTTCAAAAATAAACCCCATGTATGTTCCTCTTAGCCTTAAACAAAAATACATCAATATCATAAGGTTGTAGAGTTATTGTGTGCCAAAATACTATATTGCTTTTATAAACCCCTCTTCATATTAGATCTTGCTACCATGCCATGAGTATGATGCATAAGTTCACACTGAAACAGCCACAGATTTCTAAAACAAGTAGGAGGTAAAGAACATGAAATTAAACAACCTTCAAGCAATCAAATGCTGTTACTGGAAATTATCAATTTTCCTGTTAAAAAAAAATAAAGTAATCAAGCCATGTTATATGAATAATCAGTGGTCACAATTTTGTTGATTAAAGAAAGGCGAAACAAATAAACTGAAAAGCCCAAAATTTACACTAACCTTAAAGAAACAATACATAACATTATGGCTACAATAGCAAACTGCAACAGATATACACTATCAACTGTAAGGTGTAATAGTTTTTTTAAAGACTTAAGAAACAACTTATCTGAAATTATATGGGTCAAAATATTCTGTTAACTATTTTTCCATTATCTGCAGCATTTATATTTTACATGCTTTCCAGATATCTTGCCATACTTGTATTCAGGAAAATGTAAACTATTCTTTGCCACCAGAACTCTCTCCAAAATTAACTTTTATGAAAGGTAACTTCACAAATCAAACCAAACTGACAGTAAAAAAGAAAAAAAAAGAAGTGAAAGAAATAACCTAGCAAATTGTTAAACCTTTATCAAAATGGCCGGGAAACTCGGTAAACTCAAGCAAAGAAAGCAACTTCAGATTTCAAGGGCAAAGCTCTGTTTCTACATTCAACATTTTAGTTTGCTTATTGTTTTATTACACTTTCAATATATTACCCTGCTTTATTTCTTTAAGATGCTTTCAAAGCAGCATGGTAGGGGACAAAAGAAATTTTCTTTCAACACACCAAATCTCACACAACTCTATCCTCTACAAGTCATTTAGAAGGAAAAAATAAGACAAAAAGCAAAATTATTTGGCAGGGGAAGGGGGTGTTGCAATTGTAGTGCTTTCAACCTGACTTCTGAGTATTCATAGTTCGGTCACAGAAACTTTGACTATTAGAAGGACTGAGACTAGGTTCACAAGCACATGCACAATCAGTAGGACCACAGTTATAGTGTATCCTAGATCAAACATAAAAGTGAAGCTAAAATCTATAAGGGGTAGTAAATAAAGAACAAATCTTAATGCTTAACTATGCCTTTTTATTCTTTTCAAAATTGATCAACCTTGGACTTAACAGACTGAAAACAGGTCTATAATATATGCTGTTGACCAGAATCATCTATCTGTATGTTCAACCTATTGCCATGTTTTCCCCTCTCTATGTTTTCATCTTGCTGATACACCATTTTAGATGAACTGAGGAATAACAGGGCTTAGGACAGGGTGGTTAAGTGAGAACCCACTGTGGGCCCAGGGCTCACTGTTCTTGTAAGGCTCCTCCTATCCCTCCTCTGGTTTATGGTTGAAAGTGATAGGAGGAAAATAGCATAGGTATGCCTCCACGTTAAGCAGAAGATTCATACATTACTGCTTCCTAAAAGCAAAAAAAAAAAGAAAAAAGAAAAGTATTTAGTGTTATGCAAATTCCATTCAATGTAGTGTCTACAACTTTACATTCAAATTAATCATGATCATTATCTATTATAACTTAATGGGTTTGTTAAAGCAGAGTACAATTAACTTCCCTGTATCTAAAACTGTTCAATTGTGTATTCTTCTTACCTCCACACTGAGAACCTGGAAATAAAGGAGAACATAGAGTACTCTGCCACCAGCACTCTTCTTGCTGCATATTAGTTAAGCACTGTTCTCCAAAATTCAACAGAGGAAACTGTTGAAGTAAGGAGACAAAGTTAGTTTTTATCACTAAACAATATCAAGTACAGTCATGGTATATGTGAATTCAGTAAGTGCAGGTGATACCAATGTCTATATTAACAGCTAAAGACATGCTAATCTATTGTACAATTGTCCATATGCATGTATCTGAAAGTGACAGTTTGGTCAGACTGGCTCTGTAGTCACTTACCTCATGCATATCTTGAGCAACATCAAGTGACTTCCCAGTTTCAGGAATCTGATCAGTTGCAGCACATTCGCAAGACTCGGTCTCTTTGCTGCATTCTTCTTGTTGAACAGAGGACTGCACATGAGAACATGGCGTCGAAACCACTGCCGTCTCACAATGTACGCAAATCTCTTGTTCAGAAATCGGCAAAAGGGTGCTCCCACCCTCCTGTGAATCAAGTGACGTCTGGGCACTCTTCTCCATGCCAGACTTCTTTAATCTGGGTAGGAACTTCCCAGACTCTAGCTCAGATTTCCCATAGTAAGGGCCCTCACACTCTGCGTCCTCCTCGAGAGGCTTGAGGTCAGCCTGTGGGTCATCAAAGAGGTCTGCTTGACCAACTGGAAGACTTGCTTCCTCTTTCTCAGACTCTACATCTGACTCACTGCACCCACCTGGAGACAGTTCAGAGGCAGATATTGGCCGGAAATGGGTCCTTGGGGAAATTCGAATGGCCCGATACTGAGTCCGATTGATGCCATATAACCAAGGGCAAAAGGGCTCATTGTCTGAGCATAATATGGATTTTGGCTTGAATCCCGGGCTGAACGAGGCCATATCCTCTGGCTCAAAGGAGCACTCCACATGCAGGACCTGGGAAAAAGGGTTGTTTAAATCAAAGGATGAAAATGGGTAATCAAGTCCTGACTCTTCTCCACTGAACCCTCCGCATGATCCCAGTAAATCTTCATGGAAGACAACAGAAAATCCCTTATTCAAACCATCCCCTGGTCCCTTGGAAGTCTGCTCATTTTGACCAAGGGACACAAGAGGTCTCCACAACGACCTGTGGCCAGGAGCAAAGCGACTGCTCGTGTTCATGAACACATCCGCTCCTGCAATGGTTACCATGTCAGAAGATGTGGCTGCTGCACACTGCAACAAACTGCCACAAGCATCACCAGGTGGAACCATAGCCCATTCTCTGTCGCCACTTAGAGTCTTGAGTTCTCCATAAACCCCACCGAGGATAAATGAGGTGCTGTCCTGTGAATTACAATTCCAGGGCTTGGCCGGTGTTGTGTAATCCCCATCATTTATTTTAGAGAGCTTGTTTTTAGGAAGTCCCTCATCTTCTTTCTGCCCATCCCAAAGATGATACTCCGAACACTGCACATCTTTCTTTTGAATAATTTCACCTTTTACATCCTTGTCAAGACAGCTGCATTGGTAGCCAGGAGCCTCCTCTGAAAAGAAGTGCTCCCCTGTATTCTTTACCCCAAGTGTTAAGACACAGTCTCGGTCTCCAATAGCCATCCAAATGTCTTTTATTATCCCTGAGGTGTATTCATCATTTTGTTGATTTGGGACATCTGAAAACACAACAGCATTATGGAGTTTACTCTCATCCTGCTCTAATGCTATGCCACAAACAGACTCCAATTTCGATTTCTTATTGAAGGGCTGGTTGGACTCTGCACCTATATTTGTTTCTTCCTGCTGGTGACTCGAGTTCTCTTGAAAGAAATCTAAAAGCTCCTCCTCTAGGCATAAAGGTGGGATAAGGGAGATACAGCTGACCTCTTCATTGCCAAACAAAACAGATTCATCTGCCAGAGCATTGATCTGCTCACTATCTGACCGTGTCTCCTCTGAGTGGGACCATGGACTGCAGGTCCTCGTTGATAAGTTAGAGCAGTGTTCCGTTTCATCAAAGGCACTGTTTTTGGTCCAAATTAGCAAACGGGATTGTTTGTTTCTTTGTGGATCTAAACAGCTACTTGAATCTACATTGTCCTGACCCGCTGTGAGAGAGTCACAGGGAAAAGAAAAGGAAGGGCTATCGTACTGCAACTCAAAAAGTGAAAAGCAGTTTAGGTCAGAGATGCTACCACTGGCTTCTTGGAGATGATGCCCTACAAAAGCTCCAGATAGTTTGCTAAAATTAAATGGAACACTGTCCAACACTGGGGAGAGCCTGACTGGAGAGTCACCAGGACAACTTTCTCCCTCTAAATCCTCCAAGCTAGAAGATGAACAGCACTCCCAGACTTGGGCAATGTTTTCCATATCTTGAGTGATAGAAACATCTGCTTCTGAAGCTCCCAGAGAATCAACCCTTATTGCACTTTCCCCTTGCAGCTCAAGGCCATCTAAAACTACACATCCTGCTTCAAAGTGTTTTCGCTCAATGCTCTTCTGTCGAATCATGTTCAGGATTCGACTTTCTTGTACCGCATCTGAGGCACTAGGATCCAATATGGATTGATAAAGATCAACTTCATAGAAGTGAGTGAATTCAGACAGATGCTCATCATCTAAATCTTGACCATCTTCAGGAGGATGGCAGCTTGGAATCCCATTCAGTTCAGGAGCCTCTTCATCACCTTCACCAGGCACTTCAATGAAGTGGCCATCCACAAAAGTGCCTGCTGCAAGGTATGCCCTTTGAAAACAAGAATTTGCAATGCAGATTCCTTGAATTCTCTCCGATAGACAGTCCACATCAATGGACATAGCTAAGTCATTGGAAGAGTCTTCTGTACTCCGATACTTTGTCTCCAATTTACTTCTACTGAGAGGGACAAAGTACTCCGAGATGGGCTCTGTGTACCAAAGAGGCTCCTCCATATATTCCTTTTTATTGGCCTCTCCTCCTGACTCCTGTGCCTCAACTAGATTAGCATCTTTGCGGATCTCCCTCAGAGGTCTCTTGCCTTTTTTCATGTAGTGCTGCTGCTTAGGTGGGCCTCCAGTGGTACTGACGTTGCCACGTGCATTTTTCCGTTCCTCTTTGTCGATGACTTTTAGGGCCAGTTTGACCTGTCCACTGCCACTTCGGCCTCTTTTGTTTCTGCTGCTGACCTCTCGAGACTTGTGTCTTATGCGGACTGCTTTGCAACTAGGGGTCTGGTCACCCTGGTTACCACTGGAGCTTGAGCCAGCCTCACTCGAGCCAGAGGACCATGATCTGGGACGAAACCTTCCCTCAGATCGGTGTCTGGCCTGCCTCTTACTATGAGGTGCAACCTGATCATCAGGCACTCCTGTTGCACTTCCATGGAATCGGTTTTCCTTCTCCCTCTTAATGCGTCGCTGCTGGGCCCTCTCGCTGGTTGTGGTGGTGGAACTGGGTGCATCAACTGTTCGGTCTTTAAAGGCTTCACCTTCGCTGGTGCAGTCTTTTGGAGAGGATGTGTCTGTGCTTGTTTGAGGGACAGCAGATGATGATGAGCTAGAATATGTGCAGGCTTTAGCTTTGTTCCACACTGTCATAATTTCTTTGAGACAAACAGGTTTTTCTGACAGAGGTGGAAAGGCTTCATAGTACCTAAGAGGGAATAATAATAATTTTACTATAAATAATAATAAGAAAATTAAATAAGAGCAATAACGTCAAATACTGCATTAGGTAATCTTAATGTTGCTAACGTTAATGTAACGTTATGTAACGGTAATGGTCGAAGGGTGGTGATGGCGCAGTGGATAAGACACATGCCTTTGGTGTGAGAGACCCGGGTTCGAATTCACTGTGAGACACCAATGTGTCCCTGAGCAAGACACTTAACCCCTAGTTGCTCCAGAGGCGTGCGACCTCTGACATATAGCAATTGTAAGTCGCTTTGGATAAAAGCGTCAGCTAAATGAATAAATGTAAATGTAATGTTAATGACTGCTGTTGTAATCATACAACAAACAATTTTTCTCATCTCTATTTAATATGTTATGCAAGTACACTCACTAGGCTCTCTAAACAAAACACTTCCCATTAACCTTAAAGCATGCAGCACAGACTATATATTTAATCACAGCCTTTTCTGGTTTAATAAAGGCTACATTGCTATAAAATCATACTATTCGTTATTTACATAGAGATCATAACCCCAGCTACGCAACAATCCATATTATTACATTACAGACTTTACTTACATCTCAACCTGGTCCTTAGAAGAAAGGGATTCATCTGGTTCAGGAGAGTGAGATATATCAGATTTTTTATTTCCTTGCTTTTCTTTTTCTGTAAGACAGTAATAGCAAAGCAATTTAATTGAATCACTGCGATACACAGTTACGACTGCAGTAGGACAATGCAATTTTTGCATAACCTGCATGAGACCAACCTGCATGTTTATTTTGAATATCCTTGAGTTTAGAGCAAAGCTCCTCGACCAAGCTTTCAATTCCAGAATTCTGAAGGAGAAAAAAACAAACAAAAAAAAAACAGTCATTTAAACTTGCAGGGGAAATTATACAAATCACTGGTTTTGTGTGATTTAGACAATTAATAAATAGATCAAAATAAAAATCACACAGAAAAAGGAACAGTTTTCATAAAAAAAATAGGAACTAAATATAAAATTTGTTTTAAAAATTACTCTTTGATTTGAAAGCTCCAAATATACAGGACACGATAACATTAACCACATTGTTGAATACCTGTGAACTGGTTCTGGTGAATTTTTTTTACAGAAATAAGCATAAACACTGTTAAAGGCTTTGAGGCAAAGCCACATTACTAGAGCCATTACTTAAAGGTGACCTATAGTTCAAAATTGAATTTACCTTGGTATAGTCAAATAACAAGAGTTCAGTGCATGGACATGACATAGAGTGAATCTCAAACTGGACTGTTTTCGCGTTCTCATTTAATTCACGTTTATGAAAAACACCCCTGAAAAACGGTCGGTTCTCCACACAATACCGACTGTGACGCAATAGTCGGGATCATTAATATGTACGCCTCCAAATATTTGCATAATGCCAGCCCTCAATGCCAGGGGGAACTGCGCAGCCGAAGCATGGCAGTTGCTCAGTGTGGATGTACACATGAACACAAAAGTATTTTTTAGTTCCTTCATCTGGGCCTCTGAAGAAACAATGGGTTAATTTTATTTTCTCTGGAAATTTCCAAACATTTCACCGAGTGTTTCCTCAACTTGGGCCAATACAGAGCTGGCCTCGGATCGAGCTACCAAGCAACACTTTCTGATGTGTAATTGTTCAAGTTCAGACAGGTAATCTTTCTCTCAAAATCGTTCAATACTGTTTATGCATCAGTAAGTCAAGCCAGTGACTAAAATATCAGCTTCACATCGTTTCTTTTAGTAGGATGAAAATAATCGTATTTAATTTGTGAACAAATTATATACAGAAAGCGATCAAAGAACAATCTTTCCACACAGCACGAGTTTATCTGGACACTTGCCAAACTCGTTATGAAATCAATGACGCACGTTACTGCACAACGAAGCTCTTACTGTATTTACATCATCGTGTTTGCATTGGTGAAAGCAGAGAGAGTGCAGAAACTGCTTTGCAATGATTAGATCTTCATTCTCGCGATCAACAGACTGTCATCTGCTCAATGCTCATCACGGCAACATTTTATGTGATGGGAATAGATCTAAATACTTTAAAAACATCTCACGATTCGTTAATCTCGATAGCTGTTATAGTAAAAACTTATAATAGCAGTAGTAAAAGTATTCGGGAGAGAGTTTCACATGTAATGCGTTGCTATTTCATATGCAAGCATGTCAGCCAATCACAGCAGTGGCCGTTACACTGAATCCCACAGCAGACACGCCCCTTCAAACAGAGTGTTCAAATCAGAGGCTAAAAGCAGGCTAGGAAAAATGCCATTTATTTCTAAATTATGATTATTTTTTATCTAAAAAACATACTAACATTATAAGGGTAACCCAGGAAACATTATTAAAAAAAAAAAAAAAAACATTCTAGGGCACCTTTAAGTAGAATTTTCTTACACTCTTAATGAGGAGTGCTATTGTTGATTGTTTAACCATTCTTTGCTTCACTAATCCCACAACACAAACTCACAACAGTGGTGTGAAAAAGGTTGTAGGAATACAAAACAATTTGATAAAGTCCGTGAAGTAAAGGTCTTACTTCATCAGATGCTGAACGCAAACATTGCACAGCAGCTTGTTTCTTCATCTCTTCAAGACTAAGGTCAGTCACTCCCTTCTTCTTGCTCTTCCCCCATTTCTTCCCTGTTCCTTTCTCCCAGCCCAGGAAGATGTCATTTTCCTGTGCACAAGGAAAGTTGCTTAGTGTTGTTTGGTGTTTTTTTATCTGAATAATTGCAGAAATAATCTATAGATTAATAGAGTCAAAATAATCGTTACTTGAAGCCTTAAACTGAATGCAAAAAAATAAAATAAAACTGAGAGAACTACCGGTACTACTAAATACATAAAATATATGAAATGCTCCTGTATTAACTGATCAACCACCATTAAAAACAACCTGCTAGAATGATTTCATTAAAGTTGGTTTACATTAAAAACAAATCAATTGTATGACTTCATAAAACTTACTGCACACCTGTTATAGACTATTACAATTTTGGGTAAACTACTGCTTTAAGATGTTTTATTAGAATTGTAGTCACTTAAAATACAAAACAAGTCACTGAAAATATTAAAAACAAAGAACAACATTTTTCTGAAACATTTTCACTATACCTGGTCCTGCAGGTCATAGTCATAGCTGTCGTGCAGTAGCAGACTAAGGACATAGCGGGTGTAGATCATTGCATCTATGCCACATTTCTCCAACTCCTGACCCAGCCAGCTCTGCACTGGCCCTAGTGACTGCAGTGAGGACATCTCTGAGGACGACACAGGGCCTGACAAAGGGAAGCCCCGCGCGACTCTTTCAGGAGCAGGGCCGTCTGACTCTCCACTCATTGGACGCATGAGACTAGGTTGGAGCCATTCTTAAATGCAGCTGCATGTTCCCAGGTGGACATGAAAGTGCAAGACGGAGTGGTGTGAAAAGGACAGAGCTGATATTATAGTAGGGGAGGAAGGACTCAATCCAGCAGGGCAAACACAGGAAGGTCTACATGAAGAGTCATGTAGATTCTTCTGTATATTTGTATTGCTGTAAGCAAGAGAGAGGCTCTAATCTTCAGGCATGGCTTTGACCACTGGAAGCTAACAGCTTACTGAATAGGCTCACGTTCACTCATAAGGGTTCATCTTGGAGGACAGCTGGTTCCAGGCTCAACCTGAGAGAGTAAAAAACAACAGCATTTAGTTTCATACTAAATGTTTTTTGCTCTAGAGCAATTAATATACCAAGTCTTATTATAGGCCTAATCCAGTCTTTCAAGATATTAGTCTAGAAAAGACCTTTGTCAATCATCACAGCAGCAAAGAGTGTTCAGAACTTCAGCTGGCAAAAGGCTTTTGGCAAAAACCCACAAACCAATTTAGCCCACACGACTTATGAAGACAAGACCTTAAAATAGATAGTGGTACATAATGCAAAGTATTTCAAGGTGCTCTCACAGTATAGATTTTGGGGCACACCTAAACTCTTTAGGTGTTATGAAAATACACTGAAAGCCCTTTCTGAAACTAAGTGTGTCATGGCATTCAAAGGAAAATACAAATAAATTAAAACAAAATAATAATGCATGGTGATATTTTGAGACTTTTACTGCACATGATTAGGTCAATATTTAAAAAGTCAGTTTAACAAAAATATGTTGTGTGTTGCAAAAGTTGTTTTATTACTGAATTATTGTGGATTTGTTATAAATTCAACGCTTACATTTCCAGTGCGTGCTGTAGCTGATCATAACATTGGAAGCATCCACCCAAAATTGATAATGAAATGAGACGAAACAGAATTTTTTTTTTGCAGTATCCTGTAGTGTTGTAAAAAATCAAGTAAAAAATGTAACATCTCTTTCAAGTGGACGCATGGAAGTGACGTGAGATTGAATGCACTGAAAAGCCCTCGCACTACTCATATGCTGAGAGAGAGATACGACAGTAGAGCTGCACGATTAATCTTTAAAAGACTGTGATCTCGATTCAAACACCTACGCAATGATCTTCCATTTCATCCGTCTATTAAACCTTTGACAAAATCATATCGCAACATTAAAATCTGTGTTGGCTCTGCCGCTGACCCTGACCCAGAGAGAGTTGTCATGAAACAGCAGTCTTTTCAACCTCATAGTATCATCATTTCTGATACAATAGTTCAAATTATCATAGAAGTACTTGGATTAGGGGTGTAACGATATTTGAACCGAACCGAAAAACCGCGATACACCACCCACGATACGTATCGCGATACTCTCATGGCGAACCGAACACGCCCCGCCCCCTGCTGCCCCGCCCAGCCCCGGCTCATTGCACCTCATGTGTTATGTGTACACAACGAATACAGGGCTGTTGCCTAACCACCATTAACCACATATAATCGCAATAAGCTCAGTGTTTTGTTACTTTTGATAATAAGCAAGGTGTAATCTTTCAAATTATGTCTATTTGATCACGAAATGCAAACAATAAATGCCGTTTTGGCGCTCTTAGATGTGGCGTGACGGATATCACTGTATGCATGCGGATCATCTCTTCCTCAGTTACAGAATAAACATGAATGGACACCCGAAGGTATGTTGAAAGATACAGTATACTTACTGAAAGGCATCATAACTCGTGTAAACACTCAATCAGTGTTTCAACAGCGGAAATACGTCAATAAAACGCTTAGTTTTTCACATAGCTTTATATTTACCTCAGGCAAGTCATTCAGTGTCCACAGCTTGCTGGTTTGCTAACTCTTTCACTAAATAAATGCTATATATTAGCCTATATATTATATTTTACTTAACCTGTTTATGATATCTTGATTATTTAATGTATGTTTAAAATAGTTGTCATGAAAATAACAGCAACTGTGTAAATTATTATATAACAATAACAAATTAGAGTAAAAACATGTTAATGCAAAAATTGCCTTATGTGCAGTTTACATGTTTTCATACAATTTGTTATTTGAGTGTTGATTATTATTATATCATTTAGGCTAAAAGTCTAGGCTCTGTTGTTAAGCTTTAATGTTATAGTAATGTGCAAGTAAGGGCTGTAGTTTACAGCATTAGCAGATCATTTTGTTATCCTTGAGAAACGTTTACTTGTAATTGAATTAATTTAATGACAAGGACACAATTTGTTCATTAAAGCACTGTTTAATAAAAAATAAAAGCAATTTTAGCTTTCTAACACCCCCCACCGAAATGAACCGAACCGAACCGAACCGAGACCTCAAAACCGTGGGACGAACCGAACCGTCAGGTTTGTGTATCGTTACACCCCTAACTTGGATAAAAGTTTAGAGTTCAAATATAAATGCTGATGTCTATGATAGTGATCAAAATTGAATAATTGATAGCGCTTAAAATCAAATACATTGTTTCGCCACTTTTCAGTTAAAAAATGCATTTGTTATTGAATAATTTATTCAAGAGAATGTAGTATGATGCTTCTGAAATAAGTCAGAAAGATGTGATGAATTTTTTTTGTAAAAAAATTAAATTTTCTCCCAAGTGTTAAAAAAAAAATTGCGATTCTACAAATATATATATTATATTCACAATACATATAGAATCGGCACCCAAGTATCAAATCAGGAGATAGGTGTATCGTCCCAGCCCTATCACTAACATTATTTAACATGAATTAACATGTTGTTAACATGATGTTAGCATTATTTTACATCTTACTAGCATGTTTTAGAACGCTGCCAGCATGAATTACCATGTTGTTAACATGATTCAACTTTTTGTTAGCATGTTTTAACATGTCGTTAGCATTATTTAACGTTGCTAACATGAATTAGCATGTCACTAGCATTATTTAACATGTTATCATGAATTAACATGTTTGCTAGAATGATTTAACATGCTGTTAACATGATTTAGCATGTTGCTAACATGTCCTTCCTAAGCTAGTTGCTAGGCTTTGTTAGTGATAGTGAAAGTTGACCCCCTCAATGAAAGATTTTTAATGTTCATTTTTAAGAAAACCATTAGTCGGATCAGTTTGAAAAGATATAGCATACCGACTCTGAAGGTCTCAAGTCTGAAGGTCTAACCCGAGTTTTGCGTTGTAGCTTTAAAGCTCTACAAGGAGATACAGTCTAAATTTTGGCTCAGAAAAAGAAGACATGTTGAACCGTTTAACCAGATGAATAGCTTTATTTGAAATTATTCATTCTAGAATGATTGGGGTGATTTTGTTGGGGAGTGAATCTGCATTGAAAAACAAATTACAAGCATAGATAAATTCAATAGAACAAAGATACAAATGAAAAACAATGCTTTATGTTTTTCAGGTAAATCTAACAGTATTCACGTACAAAAATGTAATAATCAAATGTAAAATAACACTGCATAGTCTTCACTGTATCAATTAAATATAATTAATCTTTGTCAAAGCTACAAAAGGGATTTTCTCTTTGTATTTTGTTGTTTGAATAACATTAATGATACAGACAGCAATATTAGGCTGCTGTCACTTTAAGAGCTAATGCACATATCCAATCAAAGACTATAGATAAAGAAAGACGGTTATTTATGAATAGGAGAAGCTGCAACACACAATATGGCAAAATGCATTCTTAATAAAAGAGCCAATTGCTGATTGGTAAATTCATTGCGTCACTGCAGCTACCATTAGAAGCTCTGTTTCTCATATAGAAACCTAAGACTCGCGCTTGGGACTGCACATGCGCATTGGCTTGGCTAGCCTGAAAAATAAGCTTTTTTAACGCTATTTATTTGAGCATAAGAAATTACATTTATGGGACAGTTAATGTCAGAGTTTGTTGCTGATTTGAAATATGTTACTTGATTGTGAGTTCGGCAAGCAGTTTTTGAGAATTCAGGATTCCCCCCATTCAAATACATAGATTGCAAATACATTGCAAATATGGCCGCAGAGTGAACAGACCTTCCTTGAATGGGATCCAATTCATAGTTATCACGTTACGTCACATCTTTAAAGTTAAGCCCACCTGGAGGGCAAAAACAAGGCCTTCCTGCCCGTCAGTCATTTTTACCAGGTTTGTATTAAGAACCAATGTAGTAAGACGATGATACTGTATTAGAGACCACATCCAATATACACCTTATTAATGATGCATACTATAGACCAGCGAGGAGATGAACCCAGAATATAAACGCAACAGTTTCTCATCAAGCGTTTATCCATAGAAAACCTTTATAAAAAATAAAAAAAACATGTAGCACGTTGCGTTCATATTCTAGCTCATCTGCTCGCATATAGCATGCATTATCATCAATACGGTGTGCACTGAGTTTGATCTTTTAATATCACTGTTTTTGTACATAAAATCACTTTAAAGGGTCATGAAACCCTAAACCAAATTTTCTGAGATTTTAACAGAGGTATGTGTGTTGAACAACATTGAAGACAATGTTAGCATCTGTTAGATTTAATAGTAGGGCAAAAATGGTTAAATTTTAGTTTTTTCCAGCTATTTTCGTCTTCCGGGTTTAAAATCTTCATCGCAGGCTGTGACGTGGCAGAGCACAGTGTAGTGCGTTGATGACTCATCGGTCTCTCATAATTATTAATGAGACTGAATTTTTATATCCTATGAGAAGACACGGTCTCTTAATTATTCATGACACCACGTGGATCTTTCCACAGACATGTCAAACTGTGATATCGCGTAGTAAAGGAGAGAGACAATCATGGGACGCAAGTGCCGCAAACATTTTACCCGAGAGAGCTTCGAGAATTGGAGAATGTCGATGACCAATGCAAGTTACGTCTTGCGAGTAATGCGGTACCAAGTCCTGAGGACTTTTCTATCCCTTCAGAGTGTGTGTCTAAAATGTAACCCTGGTCATTTTACTTGCCTTTTGTTAAATAAGCGGTCGTTATGAACATTTTAGATATTTCGATAATATATCAATTGTATGCTTAATGCGGGAGACTTGTGAATGTGTAGTGTTGACGTGCGGGCCGGGCGACACCGTGTTGTGTGTGTGTGTGTGTACGTGCAGGCAGGCGAGCCTTCGAAATGATTCAGGGTCAGAGAGAGAAGCGGTAGGATGTGTGTTTGGACGAACGACTGAAAACTCTGAGATTATTGTTCATTATTGATCGTACATTGTACAGAGGTCAAAATTATTGTACAAATACGATAATTATCGTACATCTGGCAACACTGCTGGCTGATGACAGTTCCCCCTCTCCCCTGCCGTGCCACACCCACTCCCTCCCTTCTTCTCACAGCCATCCACGCCCATTTAAGTTGCATTTTTCAAAGATTATGAGCTAGACTTGAGCTGATAGAGGGGGGTTTCATGACCCTTTAAGTGTTTTTCACATAGGTGTTATAATGTCCCGCTGTTTTTATAGTCTAGATGGAAATAGGGTCCACGCACACCCCCCCGCTTTTTTTATGCCACGCTTCATTTTTAACCCTTTGGTGCACCCAAAAAATCAAAAAATGATATATAAAGTGGCATAACATTTGAAGTAAACAACATACAAAGACATTTGTAGTCAAAGTAATTTTTCAACAGTTTTTACTAGAATCACAGGCTTTCGGAAATCGAATCTGTATTCTTGACTAGCAGTGTTGGTTGCTTAGTTGGTAGCTAGCTAAAGTTTTGGTTTTATTTTCAGGCTCAATACTTCATACATACTTACCATGGGGAAAATAAAACATTGTAACACAGCTGAAGTGCCTCCAAAGAGGATTCGTTCCCTAACATGTATTTTACATGTCTCAACTCTTTCTGAGTCTGGTAATTTTACCACCCTCAAGGGGGCCCAAGCGACAAGCTATCATATCTACACAGTATCCGAGATATGAGACTCTGTGAAGCAGCCAGTTCACCATACCGCATGATGGATATTTGTGAACAGATTCCATTAACATTAAAGGACTTGCCTTTGGATACAATTGGCTATCACCAAAACTGCTATAAAAGCTTTACAGGGAAAATAGATCGTTTACAAGTGTCAAAGGCTTCTACATCTGGTGAATCATCATCATTGAAAAAGGACTCTCTGCGCCATGTCAAATCTCTGTCAATTCAATCTGAAGGAGCTCCAAGAAGGTGTTCCTTCTTGTTTCCCAATCAGTGCAATTGGACCGCCTCAAGAAAGTTAAAGGACAAGTTTGGTATTTTACACTTAAAGCCCTGTTTTAAGATCGTTTCTGATGAAATAGAATGGTTGAGATTGAAATTTGGACGCATTCTGCTGGCTAAAATTGAGACATGTTTTAAATGTATAGCACAGCTGTTTAATGAGGAAGCAACATATGATAGATAGGACAGAACAAGAAAGGCTATTAATAATCTTTCACTGCGCAAAATTATTACGATTGAAAGACTCCAATACCGTGCGGCACAAAGCGCTTATGCGCATCCCGAGCGCAGAATGATGCGCTTGAAGCAACACGGAGTCACAGCGCGCAGCGCGTCGAGTCTGCATTGAAAAGTTCAAAGCACAAAGGAAATACATATTGATGCGTAATCTATTATACAGTATCTATCTATGCAATAGTTTATTGATCCTTTTCTTTTAAGAGTTTTAAATTTCAGTTACTGTGCGCATGAAGAACAATTAGTGCTCTCTCTGACTCTACTCTAGTGTTGTGATTTAACAGACACCCGGTAGAAAATAACATGATTTAGTTACAGCAATAAAGTCCAGCAATATAAAGTTGTTCTCTTACGAGAGGTTCTCTCGTATTGCGTAAGCTAGCTTACGCTGCGGGAAAGATTCATCTTTGCTGAGATATTGAAGCCAAAAAATTATTTCATAATTTGTATCCATACACAACGCAGTTCCTCTGCGGCAGACCTAGAGCAGGCTAGCTAGCAGCTCATTGGTTCGCTCAGAGAGAACTGCTTAAGCCTATGGGAGAGCGGGGCTGAACCCGCTTCCAATGAGAGGCGCCCGCGCGCTCATTGCGTCATGGCCCGCCAGAATGGGCGTGGCCATGGTGTATATAACAGTCTCTCCCAGGCTTATATGTTGATTCATTTCATCTTCAGCAAGCTGCACGCTTCTGCTGTCCTGAGAAAAGCCGTCGCCGTCGAGAAGGCATCTCTCTAGCGAGCTCCCGGACCCTGAAGAAGCCGGCCGTCTTCGCCACCTTCAGCCGCCCTGCAAGCTAGCGCCATCCGACGACTGTATCCTTTCTCTTTTCTCCATTATATCTAAAAGAGCCGAGCGTCTTTTTAAAGATGTCTCGTTTTTCCTGCGGCTCTTGCCGCGCTCGTCTCGAGGACGGAGACCGCCATGTCATCTGCGCTCTCTGCCTGGGACTCGAGCACGCAGAACTCGCCCTCGCGGATGGAGGATGCGACTTCTGTGAGAGCCTGCCGTTGTCGTCCCTGCGGGCACGACTTCTGGCAGCAAAATCCGCTCCCGCGCCGCCTTCCTCTTCGCCGCGTAAGAAGAAACGCCGCTCCCAGAGGCCGCCGGAGCCCCCAGCGGAACAATGCGGGCCGCCGCCGCCGCCTCCCGCTTCCCGCTCTCCCTCCCCGCCCCTGCCGGACATACAGTTGCCGCCGAGTGGCCGCTCTGTCGCTTCCGATGACGCCGCGGAGGAGAAGGACTCCTGTTCACTGCTCGCATCAGACAGTGAAGAATGGTCATCTCTCGGATCCACGAGAGAATCGGCGGGGATCCGCGCCGGGATAGAGGAGGAACTAATGCGCCTCCTCTCACAGGCCGTCGAACGCCTCGGTCTCGAGTGGTCTCCTCCACCCGAGCAGGCCCCGAACCGGATGGACGGCAGCTTTTTTCATCGGCGCTCGACCCCCGCGTGCAACCGGGCCGCTCCATTCCTGCCTGAACTTCACGCAGAGCTGACGAAGTCCTGGAATGCCCCGCTCTCGGCTAGAAACCGCTCTGATATATCCGCCTCGCTGCGCTCGGTGGACGGAGCCGCCGAAAAAGGTTACTCAGCCATGCCGCCCGTCGAGGACTTGGTCGCCGCACACCTCTGCCCGCCCTCTGCTAGATGGCGCTCTTCCCCCACGCTTCCTTCGAAAGCTTGCAGAGCGACCTCGAGCTTTCATGCTCGCGCCTACGCCGCCGCCGGTCAGGCCGCCGCAGCGCTACATTCTATGTCTGTCCTCCAAGTATTACAGAGCGATATTCTCCGTGAGTGGGCCGAAGGCGGTAGAAACCCCTCCCCCGCTGTCACGGATCTGAGAAGTGCTACGGACCTCGCCTTTCGCGCCACTAAAGCCGCCGCACAAGCTCTGGGGAGATGCATGGCCAGCCTTTGTGTTGCCGAGAGACACTTATGGCTCACGCTCGCCGACATGGGAGATTCTGAGCGCGCCGCGTTTCTTAACGCGCCCCTCTCCCCGACGGGCCTTTTTGGATCTGCTGTCACGGGAATCGTCGATCGCTTTTCTGAGGTCCAGAAAGCTACTCAGGCGATGAATTTGTTTCTGCCCCGCCGCGCTAGCTCTTCCGCGGGCCGCTCTCGCGAGCCTCCTGCCAGAGCTCCACCACAGCGCCCCCCTCCGCAGACTCAAACAGCCCAGCGCAGACAGGGCGGCCGCCCTCGCTCTCGCTCTGACAGCCGCCGCAGACCGCCGCCCCCACGAGGCCCGCGACCTAAGATCACGCTGAAGCCTGATCATCAGAAGTCTGCCTAGCAAAGTCAAGAAAACGACGGTGCTCTCCCGCTGCGGCCGGACCGCCGTCAAAGCTTCGCCCTCTGCCAGTCCCCGTTATTTCGCCGACTGCTGTAGTGTTGACCGCCACAAACAAGCCGGTGTCCCAGCCCGCTTGCGAGCGACAAAAAGCCGTTTTTACGGCTACCCAGAGAAATCTCAAAAAGAGAAAATTTGCCAGTTGTGTAGAAAATGTGCCCACAATCATGTGCTCACCCATACACACAAGCATAACATATCCCGTGTCTCTATCAGAGCCCCATCACATGAAACGGGCACAGCCCGCTCTAATATCAGAGAACATAAACACGCCCACGAGCTCGTGTCCCCTCTCTGCTCGCTCTGTTTCACGGCCCATAGACTCCTCTCTGAGTGCAAATCCCGTTGCCACACACATTCAAAGCGCGCCCACACACTGTGTCCAGCCCGCTATGTGCAGCAATCAGGGCGATATAGCCATTCGGCCACTAGCCGCATGCTCCAAAGCGTGGGAAGCCATTCCAGGCATTTCCCCGTGGGTACTAAGCATTATAAAGAACGGCTATCTGCTACAGTTTCGCCGCCGCCCGCCTCGTGCGCGCGCGCGGCTCGAATCTACTGTCAGCCCGCTGGCCGCCGGCACGCTCCGCTCAGAAATTGCGACGCTGTTGCAAAAGGGCGCCATAGAGAGAGTCCCACCATCTATGACCGAGTCGGGGTTTTACGGCCGTTATTTTCTGGTTCCCAAGAAAGACGGCGGCCTCAGACCGATTTTAGATCTCAGGTCTTTGAACAAAGTGCTCATGAAGAGACCGTTCAAGATGCTCACTACCAGGAAACTCCTCGCGCAGGTGCGCCAGGGGGACTGGTTCATCTCTCTAGACCTGAAAGACGCCTATTTTCAGATCCAGATAAATCCCCGTCACAGGCCATTCTTACGTTTCGCCTTCGAGGGTCATGTTTATCAATACGCCGTTCTCCCGTTCGGCTTATCTCTGGCGCCCCGCACATTTACGAAGTGCATGGATACGGCGCTCGCCCCCCTGCGGAGCCAGGGGCTGCGCATATTGAATTATCTGGACGACTGGCTGATTTTGGCCCAATCACAGACGGAGCTTCTGTCGCACCGCGCAGTTCTCCTCGACCATCTGAAAACGCTGGGCCTCTCTGTCAACTGGACAAAGAGCTCCCTTCAACCCAGTCAATCGATTTCCTTTCTAGGAATAGATTTGAACTCGGTCACGATGACGGCTCGCCTGTCTACACAGCGCGCGCGCAGTGTACAGCGACTGGCCGCCTCGTTTCAGATGGGCACCCGCTCACCTCTGAAAACTTTTCAGAGGATGCTGGGTTACATGGCCTCAGCCTCCGCTGTGCTTCAGCTGGGCCTTCTGCACATGCGTCCGCTTCAGCTTTGGTTAAACAGCCGTGTACCCCACCGCGCGTGGAACACGGGCCGCCAGCTGATCAGAGTTACGCAGACATGTCTCACGGCGCTGCAGCCATGGACAGTAGCAGAATGGTTTCGACAGGGCGTCACGATGGGGACCTTTTCTCGCCGAAAAGTCATCTCGACAGATGCATCCAACACGGGTTGGGGTGCAGTCTGCGAGGGCTCACCGGCCTTCGGCCATTGGTCGACACAGGAAAGCCCCTTACACATAAACTGTCTGGAAATGCTTGCGGTCGAGAACGCGCTTTCGCGCTTCCTCTCGCTCATTCGGGGACACCACGTCCTGATCCGTTCGGACAACATGGCTGTGGTCTCCTATCTCAACCGTCAGGGCGGTGTCAGGTCCAGGAATCTCTTCCTACTGACACACCGCATTTTAGTTTGGTCTCAGAGCCGCCTGCTCTCGCTCAGAGCGACGCATGTGCCGGGCCATCTGAACGACGGTCCAGACATACTGTCCAGGAACCTCATCTCCTCAGGAGAATGGTCCCTGAACACACAAACGGTCCAAATACTGTGGCGGCTATTCGGCAGAGCAGAGGTGGACCTCTTCGCGTCAGAAGAGAACGCTCACTGCCCAATATTTTTCTCAAGGAGCGAGGACGCGCTAGCCCAGGAATGGCCTCGCCGCCCGCTCTATGCATTCCCTCCGATCGCTCTGCTACCACAGGTAATTCAGAGGATCAGGGACACACGCCACTCGGTGCTCCTCATAGCCCCGCGTTGGGAGAGTCAGAATTGGGTTCCGGAGCTCACTCAGCTGTCGCAGACAGCCCCGTGGCCCATCCCAGTCAGAGCAGATCTCCTCTCTCAGGCTCGCAGCACGATCTGGCACCCCCATCCACGGCGCTGGGCGCTACATGCATGGGTGATCAACGACTATTCGTTGATTTGCCAGAAGGAGTAAGAAACACTATCATACAGGCTAGAGCACCTTCCACGAGAAGGCTCTATGCGTCTAAATGGTCTGTGTTCTCAAAATGGTGCACCGACAAACATCTGGACCCACGGTCATGCGAGGTGCCGTCTTTGCTTGTTTTCCTTCAAGAGATGCTGGACAAGGGCAGGTCCCCCTCCACTCTCAAGGTTTACGTGGCAGCCGTCGCGGCGTTCTCTGAACCCCGACGCGCTCAGTCCCTGGGCAAAGACGAGTTAGTCATCCGCTTCCTCAGGGGAGCTAAGAGGATGAACCCTCCGCGCCCCCCTTCGGTTCCTATCTGGGATCTTTCTATAGTTCTCGAAGCTATGAAAGCACCCCCGTTCGAACCGCTCGAGTCTGTGGACCTAAAATACCTCTCGCTCAAAACCGTTTTTCTGACGGCTCTGTCCTCAGTAAAACGCGTGGGGGATCTTCACGCGCTCTCATCCAGCGCCGCGTGTCTCGAGTTTGGTCCGAATGATTCTGTTGTCATTCTCAAACCTAGACATGGCTATGTCCCGAAGGCGATTGGTACCCCGTTCAGGGCTCAGATTATTTCCCTATCGGCTCTGCCTTCATCCGATAGTGAGCGCGACGCCAATCTCCTCTGCCCGGTGCGGGCTCTGAGATTGTACACTACGCGCGCTGCCGCGTTCAGACGCGCTGAGCAGCTTTTCGTGTCGTTTGGGGGGCGCACCAAAGGTCTGGCCGCCTCTAAACAGACACTGTCTAGATGGATAGTAGACGCTATCGCCTCTGCTTACGCATCTAAATGCCTGCCCTGCCCTCTGGGCATCAGGGCGCACTCCACTAGAGGCATGGCCTCATCGTGGGCATGGTCCTGTGGAATTTCCATTCATGACATTTGTGTGGCCGCGGGATGGGCCTCCCCGTCCACTTTTGTCAGATTTTACAACTTGGAAGTTCCCGCCTTGCAGGCAAAATTACTAGCTGTCTAAACGACCAGCTCCCTAAGAAGCTGCATTACTGGGAGTCCCTCACACAACCGGTTCGCCCCTTGTGCTCTCCTTAAATGCTTATACACTTCATGTGCCCGCTCTGCCGGCCTCATACATGCTTATGTATACACTTCATGTGCCCGCTCTGCCGGCCTCATAATACATTCACTCCACGTTAAAAATCCCCCGGTATCACCCTGGGATTCATGAGTGGATTCATAGCGCGCACGGCGTTGACCAGGTGTTCCCGCAGCGTAAGCTAGCTTACGCAATACGAGAGAACCTCTCGTAAGAGAACGAATCGGTTACCTAACGTAACCTCGGTTCTCTCTAGAAGAGGGAACGAGTATTGCGTTCCCGGCCGTGCTTGCGCTACTAGCGTTTCGCTTCACGCTGAAATAAATCAACATATAAGCCTGGGAGAGACTGTTATATACACCATGGCCACGCCCATTCTGGCGGGCCATGACGCAATGAGCGCGTGGGCGCCTCTCATTGGAAGCGGGTTCAGCCCCGCTCTCCCATAGGCTTAAGCAGTTCTCTCTGAGCGAACCAATGAGCTGCTAGCTAGCCTGCTCTAGGTCTGCCGCAGAGGAAATGCGTTGTGTATGGATACAAATTATGAAATAATTTTTTGGCTTCAATATCTCAGCAAAGATGAATCTTTCCCGCAGCGTAAGCTAGCTTACGCAATACTCGTTCCCTCTTCTAGAGAGAACCGAGGTTACGTTAGGTAACCGATTCGTTTTATGCGAAACCATAGACCTTTATCTACAGATAAAGTATAATAACAGTAACATTGAATCATCTTAGAGAGTTTCATTGTGTTGACTGTCGTAACCGAACGTGACACGCTGTTTGAATGCTGAATGGAGAGTGACTGACAGCCGCAGCGGAGGGAAAGGTTTACGTGATCTTGAATTTAATGACTTAAATATTAATTTATATCTCACAATATACTATATAATGGCTTCAGAACACTTATAAGATAGTGCACGAAAACTTTATGGTGCTTTATAATGTTTTTGTGCCTTTTGTGGGGCTTAACAATAACACAGAATAGTATATAGGCCTACGCAAAATATCGGATTTGGATCGGCCTCGTCTGACCGATAACCGATCCGGCAAAAATGGCAGTATCGGAGCCGATACCGAGTAACGGATCGGTGCATCCCTCAGATCGTGTATATCCCTATATTTGACACCAACATCCTGCGCGATGTGACTATCTCGGATGCGCACATCGCCATATCGAGCTAAAATTATATCTCATGCAGCCCTACAAGAGGTCCACAAATAAATGCATGTGATTAATGCACCACTCCTTACTCAGCTCCACTGGCTTCCTGTTCCTTACCGGATCAACTACAAAATTCTTCTGCTTACCTTCAAAGCCCTCCATGACCTTGCCCCCTCATACCTCTCAGATCTGCTTCTTCCTTACAATCCTCCCCGAACACTTCGCTCCTCCACGGTTGCACTTTTAACTGTACCAACATTCAGACTCAGCACCATGGGGGCTAGAGCCTACAGCCGCTCTGCCCCACGTCTCTGGAATTCTCTCCCACCTCACATTCGCCAACTAGACTCTCTCCATCAATTCAAATCACAACTTAAAACACATCTGTTTAGATTAGCTTATCCTACATGAATTTCATCATTCCAACTTAATTTCCTGGATTTTATGGTTCTTAACATTTTATTGTACTTATTATTTTGATTTTACTATTGATATTATTGTTGGGCTTGTATTAATGTTGTTTAATTTTGTTTTGTAAGGTGTCCTTGGGTGTCTTGAAAGGCGCCAACAAATAAAATGTATTATTATTATTATTATTATTATGTAAGGGATAATGTATAGCGAGGCGGTTGTTAGCCTGGAGGGGTTGTATTCACTATAACAACCGCCTCGCTATACATTATCCCGCTCATTACATGGCTACCTACCAAATAAATCAATAATTTGACACAAAATATTGATTTAAAATGGAGTTTATTGATTTAAAAACCACTGTATTGCTTCCGCTAAAGAAAATAGTCCGTTTCGTCTCTGAACTGTGTCCATGGCAACGCTCTGTTTTTCATGGCAACGGTGTTAGCAGCGTCTGTTATCAAGAAATAACAGACCGCATTCTACATTAGAATACAACCAAGCCATGTAATAAGCTATAATAAGAACAACGACGCTATCAACACATTGCTATGATGATGCAGATGCATTGCACGTAAATGCCCGACGACAACGGAGGCGGCCTGTGGTGTGGGAACGACAGCGCTCCAAACAGTTCTGAGAGATCGTGGTTCAGAGACACTTCACGGAAACCCTTTGGTTGAAGCATTTTTTTGCTTTGTCCACTTACATCTGTCTTTGTTGACACCCGCCATGTGTGAGCAAACAGAGCGGAAAAACTGGGCGGAAATGAACTAAAACTTCTTCTGTTTTGTGGCGTGTTGCAACCATAAAAGGACCTAAAACTTAAATCGCAATTCATTGTTTATTCGGCAAATAACGTTTCCATCAGCGTTTATCGCATAAGCCGTATATCGATCAAGATAAAATCCGATGAGACCGAACGCATTTCATTTGAGTCGATATTCATGAAATTCAAACGAATTTTACTGTTTCCATAAGGCATTTTTCCTTCGATATCACTTAAAGGGATAGTTCACTTTGAAATTAATTTTTGGTATGTTTTAGCTTACCTCAAGGGCATCCAAGATGTAGGTGTCTTTGTTTCCGCAGTAGTTTCAATTTTGCTATTTTTAGGTCAAACTGTTCTTGTCTGTCAGTCATATAATGCAAGTCTATGGTCACCACCTCAAAGAGCATGCACAGAGAAGTCCAAATTAAACATGATTTAATGACTCGTAAATGTAAGTACACATTGATGGCCTAAGACACGAAACGAGCGGTTTGTGTGAGAAAACGAACAGTATTTATATCGTTTTTACCTCTTGTAAACACAGCCACATCCAAGTGATCTGAGGGCGCGGGCGCTTCGGTCTTTTCCGGCAAGCGCCGGAAGTGATCTCTCGCGCGTGTACGTCACTCATTGTTTACACAGAACAGAGATTGTAGGTAAGACGGCTAATTAAAATGGTACTAATTTGCGCTTATCCGGGATGTTTTAAACCGTCGTAAAAGAAAACAATTTAAAAAATATATATAAATAAAACAATTGTATGAGTGACGTACACACGCGAGAGATCACTTCCGGCGCTTTCCGGAAAAGACGAAGCGCCCGCCCCCTCAGATCACTTGGACGTGGCTGTGTTTACAAGAGGTAAGAACGATATAAAAACTGCTCGTTTCGTGTCTTAGGCTATCAATGTGTACTTACATTTTTACGAGTCATTAAATCATGTTTAATTTGGACTTCTCTGTGCATGCTCTTTGAGGTGGTGACCATAGACCTGCATTATATGACTGACAGACAAGAACGGTTTGACCTAAAAATATCAAAATTGAAACTACTGCGGAAACAAAGACACCTACATCTTGGATGCCCTTGAGGTAAGCTAAAACATACCAAAAATTAATTTCAAAGTGAACTATCCCTTTAATTCGGATAAAAACGTGTGGATGGAAACATAGCTAGTGACACTGACAGGTTTCTGAGAGGCGGGCCAGAAACGAGACAGACCCCAATAGCCACGCCCTCTAGTAATAGTTTTTGATGGAAGAGAAGAGAAGTCGTTTCGAGCGGGGAGGGGAGGGAAGGGTAACGTATTTGATTAAAGATTATAAGGGTACATGAATTTTAAAAAAATAATGAAGTGCACAGATAAATCATTTATAATAAACACTACAATATTACATATAAAAATACGAATGGTAAAATTTGATTTCATGACGACTTTAAGCAGATATTTTAATCTCCTGAATGAATAAAACATTTCAGGATTCACACTTGTAAGCAACTGCTGCTGTAAATCCCCTAAAGTGATTGTGAACGCTGCCATAGTTACACTTTCCGTAATTAGGCCTAAACTGCATAAATCTTGTCATAAATCATATAATTAGGCAAAAGTTCATACATAGATTAGTTACGGACCAGTTATTATTTATTGGTAAATTAACCAAAGGATCAATCGACTATTCTGAAAATAAACAATAGATTAATCAATCTATCCGGGGAAAAGAATCGCTAGATTCATTTAAAAAAAAATTTTTTTGCTAGTTCCAGCCCTAATTACGATATTTTATCCAAGTACAATAAGTAAAAATCACAATCTTAAATCTTTCATTGAATAAAAAACAGCAGCTCTTCAAAATCTCCCTTATTTGTGAGAACGAAGTTGACAATATTCATTTCTGAGTGAACCATTTTGGTATTGCCCAAGGTATGAGCATGTCTGGAATGCCACTTAATTATGAGTTATTCTGCTCTTCTTGTTATGCAAGACAATACATGAGTTTCAAATAACAAGTTTAAAAGAAACAGGTCCTACATGTCATGACTCTGTATGATGAGCATTTCGAGACAATTAGGCCTATCAAATGCAAATGATGCCCCACAACGTAACTTATAACAAGGTTTATGCCTTCTACACACAGGTGCACCATCAAGCATACTCAAGGTGCAGCTTTCTGTGGCAAACTCTACATGCCTAAGAAAAAACGCAAGCACTGTACTTGTCAATGCACTTTCATCCAAGACTTAATCTGTTCCCAAAGCATGACCCCAGCATTTCCTTCTCACCATAAACAGAAAATCCGAGTTTGGATATGCTACAACTAAATGTGGACATTATAATAAGAAAAAAAAAAGAAACTCTCCCTGTCTGACAAAATACATTTGTTGTGTTGGAGTAGACAAGACATTTGTTTCCACTCAGTTGAAACTGAAAAAGGTCCGTCACGCCCATCTTCTTTCGTCACTCATGTCATTTACAGTGAGTGCTGAGTGTCAATGTATTGAACAGCACTTTCATTGACTGTCAATGACCAGAAAGAAACACTTTAGTTTAGCTTTAAGCCCTTATTAGTAACAGAGGCCACAATGTTTACATTCATATGACGACTATTTTAATCATCTGAAATGGACGCAGAAGTCATAAAAATTAGAGCCCGACCGATATATCGGCGGGCCGATATTAGGCATTTTCTTAACTATCAGTATCGGCATTTATAATGGCCGATAAATGAATATTTTAAAAAATGCGGGTGCGGTGATTCATGTAAGGGTGGCGATGCCAATAAAGCACATAAAAGCTGTCACAAAGAACTGGCAAAAGTAATGATTGTGAATACATCAAATATAGCAAGGAGACATTTTAATTGTTTATTAATAAACAAGTGTTTTCAGTCAGTGTTGCTGCAAAGTTGACAACGCTGACTCGCGATCTTCAGAGAAATGCACATTTCATACGGATTACAGCAGAGAGCAGTCTGTCTTTCGTTTTGAATTGTTCTGTTTAAAAGTAGACAATTCAATATAGATATATTTCTCAGGTCTATACGCTGAGTTTCGGTTCATTTATGAGACGAGTTGCAGTTCACGCGCCGGCGTCTCCGTGTCGAGATTATCTATCTATTATCGATTATCTTATTTATTAAATCCAGGCAATTGGTTGATGAAACATTGATTAAAATCAAGATACAATTAATACAAAATGAAATTCACTTTAATGAAAGGCTTTGTGCTTTCTGTTTGAGGTCTCTGTGAAAGTTTTAAAGCACTTTAGTGCCACTTTCAGAGCTTGTCACATCCGTAACATTGTTTTTTCCTCATACGAACATGAAATATAAAATAAAATGAATATTTTATGTTCTGTTGAGAGCCAACCCTTCTTCATCCGGTTGGTAGTAGCCTATTACTTTTGATTTGCGCAGTGTAATTCACAGAATTGATTTCTCTGTACCAGCCTGTCACGTATTGTGTGAGCTTTTGATGACTAGGGAAAGCGCGCAGCTGAGAAGTCCTGATTATATTGTCTGCTATTTACTTCTTATTAAATCCAGGCAATTGGTTGATGAAACATTGATTAAAATGCGTTGCGCGAGTGACAAATCTCCGACAGTAAACTGATGCCCCATTCTGCTTTGTAACGGGCGCTTTTTCGCGTCTCGGGTAAACAGCTGTTGCGACGCGAGCAATAACGGCCGCGTCCGGTGTAGACAGTGTTAAAGCTCATTCTGCCTATAACGCTACGTTACACAAGCAATAATTTATATAATTATAACACTATGTTTCACATTTAGTACATTTTGCTTACTACTTATTTAAAAATAGTATAAAAGTACTGTACATATGTAATTAAAAACGTTTTCATTATGATATTATTAATTTTACTTTAGTAAAAAGATCTGAGTTCTTCCTCCACTGGTAGAGATTAGAGGAATTAAGACTAAAAATAGAAGATAATAAGGTTTTGTCAGTGACATTTTTGATATATTTATTGATACAAGTTATGTTTTATATAACGTGACTAAATTAATAGACAAAGTCGTTAGTGAAGATTATGCAACAGTATTTATAATATAATATAACATGCAATGCAAACTTGTTTGGTTACAGCTCAAATGTATCATTCTCATTCTATCATTCACCCTGTCTCCATTACATATCTTTGTCACACAAGTGTTTGATCACCACATTTGAGTGATCATTGCAAAACATTTATATATTTATTCTGTTTATACTGTGTATTCTATATACAGTACCCATCAAAAGTTTGTACACACCAATAGGAAAGTGTGTCCAAACTTTTGACTGGTACTGTACTATAATACACATACATAATATTGCTACTGTATTATAATATACACATAAATAATATCGGCCGATGTATCGGTATCTGGCTTTTTTATCGGTATCGGCCCCCAAAAATCCATATCGGTCGGGCTCTAATAAAAATGTCTCTTTAAAAACGTTTAAAAGTATGACAAGATTGCACACCAACATTATCCTGTAGGACAATTCAGATCAAGCACTTTTTCGTTCCTTTGAATTAACGTTACCGTAACGCATCGGAGTGCAAACTTGCAGTGTGCCCTTGACGTTTGCCCCTTCATATGGCTTAAGTTAATCAATTTAGAAAGCAAGCTTTACGATTAGTTATAATCATGTATTAAACGACCACCTGAAGGAAACACGGACCCTGGTGTCTCTATAATGTCTGTTTAAATAATATTAACGACATCAAAATAATACGCATTGTTTGACAATGACAGGAAAACAGCGGAATGACAGGACGCCAGCTGACTAGCTACGAGCTAACCATCACCTGACTCAAGCCAGAGACCAGAAAACTGAATACTGAAGCATTGAATACCGAAGTCACGTTTATATCTCCCCATCATTTCAGTAACGTTAAGCCAAACGACTAAATAAATGAACAAGGACAGTTTATTATTACAATAAAGGTTTCTCTCCACGGGCCATCATCTATAAGCGCCGCAGACGAAGCACAAACCACTTTCCCCTTACTCAGCATGATTCAGCTAACATTAATGTTATTCGGCTGCTAAACGATACTGAGAAAGTGCAAGATATAATCTCGCTCAAAGTAAGTTAACTTTAGGGCTGCCGCTCTGCTCCTTAACCAGCCCAAGTTGCAAAGTGATTCCTTGCAACGATTTCCTCATAATGCACAATAAGCTTCCTTCTCATGTTGTGAAACGCGTGATTTGGCTTTATACAGTGGGCAAAACCAATGTTATCGTCGTCTAAAGTGTCATTCTGACGCATTCGAGATGTAAACAGATGACCGGTCCGCTCATACAGTGTTGTCGGCTGGTTAACTCGGACACCATTTTACGCAAGAGTGAAACGCTAGTCCCGGTTTATCACTTCCTCGAAAACTACAGGCAACGTAAACATTTTTGCTTCACAACAACCGCCATGAAACGGTCCAAATGAGTGCTTCGTGGATTCAATCCAAAACCAAATATGAAAAAGGACGGTAGTAACCTAAATAATACGAGGTAGCGTTAAGCTAGCCTAGTGCACCGTTGTAGCTAAACCGGGGAGGAGGCGCGGCTGATTTCCCTGGCTACAGACGCTTGTAATACTTGACGAGACGGCCTAAAACATCAGCTTTATATTCAAGTCGTAAATGTGGAGCATTACCAATATATATAACACGCAACATATTGAAAGGCAGTTTAACATGGTGAAATAATCTTACCTGCTGTAACCCTACGCAGTAGCACACAGGAGAAGTAGCAGCAGGAGAAGCGATGACTTCTCTCCCGCTGCCGTTCCGAGCTCGAGCTCCGAGGTCCGCCGCAATCGCGTCACAGATATCAGGCGCGGGGTAAAATATGTTACGTCCTTAACTCGGGTTAGGACGCAGCTGACGACATTTTGGATCAAGGTGGACCTGCATCATATGTCTCCAAACATCAAATGACAATTCCGGTTGAGCCAACATGGTTGAGAAGGAAGGACTTTAAAGGCGATTTCAGACTCCATTTTACTTATCTCCAGGCAACAAGACAGATTACAAATGTGTCGCCATGGCTGATATCCCTCCGCGAGAAGTTGCATCAGAACGACCGAGTTTTTTTCGGTCTATTTACTGTTAAATAATAATAATTATTAGGTTAGCAGTCCTTTAATAAAGTGTAAAGTGTACACTGTTTCCTATAAAAAGCAGATGTTTGCAATCAGTATTATTTAGAATATTGCTGATTATAACATGCGTACAATTAAGTAAAATAAAATAAAACCATCTTAACTACAAGCCTCATTTATTGAGCGTATACAGGGTATAATAACTGCAGGTCATTGGTAACTGAAAATAGCAAACCATGTGCTGTCAGTATGGGCCTAACGTTACTTGAGTTAATCGAGTGGTAGAAATATGGCATTTCTAGAGCATTCAGGAAAAAAATGACAAATCCAATTAAACAAATCTTTTTTTCTCAAATCTCATATTTTTCCATCACCATACTCCGTAATATTAAGATAAAAATTAAAAATAAAATAAAATCTCCCCCAGTAAGTCTCATCAAGCAGCTTTTGTGCCTTTGGGCTCGCTTGGGCTTGGGCTGCCCACCACCATACGAGCTCCCTATCATGACACGGATTCGGACGCTAAGGACGACTGGAGCCCTCTAGCGGCATCGTCTCTAGTTCACCTGAGAAGTTGAACTAAACTACATCTGAGAACAGGAGGGAGGGAGGGGGTGGGGGAGGGAGGGAGGGGTGGGTGGGGTGGGGGAGGGAGGGAGGGGTGGGTGGGGAGGGGGTGGGGGTGGGGGTGGGGGAGGGGGTGGGGGTGGGGGAGGGAGGGGTAGGGGGAGGTTTGGAACAACTTGAGGGTGAGTAAATTATGACATTTTTGGGTAACTATCCCTTTAAGGAAGCCAGGGTTTTGGAAATTAAATACCTCTCTGTTACAACACTGATTATTGTTTGGGCATAAAAGGCATAATTAATCCTTTTAAAACAAATACGTAAATTCTCTATAAAATTCAGTAGGCTAAAGATCATTCAAAATCAAAGGAATTACAATATGCAACATTATGAAAAGAAATTAGTCGTATTGCATGTCTGACCTCTCCAAACGAAACAGATAAAGAAAATAATAACTCGTTAAGCAAAAAATTAAACTCTTTTTAAAATAGTAAAGGGGCATTTGTTTGGTCTAGGGCCAAATGGCTAGAAGGCAGGGGGGGAAAATTTGCATACTTTTTAAATGTACAAAAAAAATTATATCGTAGTGACCTCAAAATCTCATCTCTACTGTTGTAGAGAATATCAAAATTGTTTCAGACTTTTATCAAACAATTATATACGCCATCCTTCAACCCTGAATTGAGTGATCTATTTTGATATTGGATGAAAAGGCTACAATTTCATTTTTTTATATAGATTCAAATATTTTTTATGACTCTGTATTCCCCTATTGTCAACTAATATATATATATATATAGACACATTCAACAAAATAAATAATGAAAACCGAAGGTCTCAGTACCAGCAGGAAATGTAGGTGGGGGAGTGAATGAACAGCGCTCTCTTCTCTTAATACCCACAACTGAGGTGCCCTTGAGCAAGGCATCTAACCCCAGGTGCCGCAGCAAAAAAACTAAAAAACTGTCCAGTGCTCCAGGTGTGTGTGCACTTAAATGGGTGAAATGTAGAGCACCAATTCCAAGTATGGGACACCATACTGTGCTACACGTCACTTCACTATTTATACAAGCTATTCCAAGCATATACTGTAGTCACCCAAATCACAACTCACTCGTCTTTTCTTTTTTACAGGTCAATATTAAATATTATATTAGTTTGAGATGATCATTGAGCAAAACCCATGGTAAAACCTGGTTCCATGGCACCTTGTCTCTATGTCAATCAAAGTCCAATCACCCCATAGTCCTGATTAACAGAAGAATATTTTTTATTTCAAAATTAAAGCTTATACCAATAATACAAGCCATGATATTGTAAACGTAGTCATGTTACATTCTATTTGGATTTCAACAGCAGAGGAACAATACAAAAGCAATGAGGCAAATTGTATTTTTCAAACCACATCTATTTCACTATAGAACAGTATTCAAATGAAACCAAAACAGTTCATCTTTTTTTTAGATTGAAGGGTCTGTGCCAAACATTTCAACCAAAATCACAGGACAATAAATAAGAATAAAATATCAAAACACTGATCAACGCATGGTTTCTTAAAAACAAATCTTGAAAATATTTGAGTGAGATGAAGAAGCAAAAGGTCAAATACTCAGGTGGCATTGAAATATTTGAGCAATTAAGACAGCCGAGGCACAGGCCTCTGCATTCACATTCAAAAATCAGTATTTCATCTTTGTGCTTGTTTTAGCTTTGTACATTAGTGCATAAAGACATACTATGCTGGTAGTGAGTCATTCATTATGATAAAATGAATATCCATTTAAACACAAAACAGTAGCCTACACTTGCTTTTAAATATATTAAAATCACGGTTACATGGATATAATCCAAGCTAGTTTGGCCCAGGATCTAATTAGTGTGTATGATATAATGATATCCTCATTTGCTGGTGCCCGTGTGTCTGTTACTCTTCTCTGGCAACACAGACGGGTCTGACAGATGGAGTGTTCAGGAAGTGGGGTCCGACTGAGAGTGAGTGGGCAGTGAGTTGGAGGAGGGATAGGACTTCTCTAAACTGCAATATTGGCCCTTCTCTCATTATGATTCAAAAGATTATTCAGCTAACATGAAATCACATTATTTTACCCTGATCACATTTGTTGCATGCATCAGAATAATAATTTGGTAGACCCAATGAAAACAGGATTTATTTGTGTGATCACTGGTGATTAAGGCTACTAATGGCCTCCTGTACACTCATCCAACAACTTTAAAAAAAAAAGAAAAAAAAAAGGATTTCCTGTGGATAAACTCACTCAATAACAACTGTCCTAAAACAGTATAGTCCTGAACATGACAAGTTTGATGACTTTGGAAATGTTCAAACAATGTACAAGGATGACAAGCAGCTTGTAACAGACACACATTTGGTTCAACGTTTTAAAAATGATTCCTCTAAGAAATGTCCTGGTTTGAATACATGGATGTGCTGTCCACAGCATTTGTGCCATTATAGTGATTACCACAGAAAATACTTTTCTAGGTGGATGAAGTTTTGTTTATGCCAAGAGTGGAGTTTGCTCCATGCTCACACGTGACATTTGAAAGTTAATGAGTTTACAGGCTGTACCAGTCACTGAAAGATTGTCAGTAAACAATTTTGTTACACTAGTCCATGATTTACACAAAACTTTCTGTTTTTAGTGATTTATATTTTTGATAATTGCCAAACGCTGTAGATAGAGCCTGTATTTACATTCCTCTAAATGAGTAAATAGATCATTATGGACAAAAACCTGTTTTCTCACTCACTTGCACCTCGCATGCTCAATTCTTTATAATGATTAAAGAATCCTAAAAAAAAAAAAAGGATCATGGTTTCCACAAAATATTAAACAGCACAACTGTTTTCAACATGGATAATAAATGTTTCTTGAGCACCAAACCATCATATTAGAATGATTTCTGAAGAATCGTGTGACACTGAAGACTGGAGTAATGATGCTGAAAATTCAGCTTAAACATCACAGGAATAAATTACTCTTTATATATATATGTGTATTAAAATAGAAAACTGTTAAATTGCAATATTATTTCACAATATTACTGTATTTACTGTATTTTTGGTGAGCATTAGACTTCTTTCAAAAACATTTTTTAATGTTTTAACCCCCAAATTTTAAATGGTAATACATAATATAAAAAACAATGATAAAATCTACAAAACTAAATCTAAAATTAAATCTAAAAATAATAAAGATTAAATCTTTTGCAAATCACAGCATTTCCTTCTGCAAAGGAAACAAACTATGACAGAAAATACTACACCAGCATAAATTAATAATGTAAAAGAAGATAAACAAACTAAAAAAAGAAAGGCTGGGTAAGTGAGAGAACAGGTTTTACTGTGGAAATTTAGATTCTTTCCTTTAAAACTGGCTAAAAATAAATAAATTCTGGTTTCATACATATACACCATTTCACATGTTGGTGTTAAAACTGGTTTAGGGTTTCAAAGTAAATATAGAATTAGGATTGTTCCGGTTTTGCGGTATGGACCAATCACTACAGTCTTTGGCAGTGTAATAACAGCACAAAAACATAGAGACAAAACTCTTTCAATAAATATGACGAATATGTCAGTTCATTAAAAACAAATAATAAGATTCACTTAGTACCAACTAAAACACGAAAGCAGTTATGCAATAATAAAAAGACTATACAGCATGTGAATGAAAGTTATTCTCATTTCTTGCAAACTATCATCATGAGGCTTTGAACTAACAACACTTTTATATAAAAAAAAGCTTCTCTACACTTCCTAATTTCAGCTCAAAGCTGCCTGGAAGGAAACATCGTTTTGAGGACATATGACTGAATCGAGAACAACTGGAGACAATTAGGGTGGTAGCAGTACTACTGTCTAAAGAAATTCAGAGGAGAACTTGCATTGGTACTTCCAGCTGGATCACATGAGATCACTGATTGAAGATGCTTATTCCAACAGCAGAGAGAGAGACTCTGCCGTATCAGAAGCTTTTGCACATAATCACACACAGATGTCTGCTTGTAACTTAAACATTTCCTTGCTCATAATTAAAAAGAAGTTCAAAATGTACTTGCTCATGCAAACTGCAAGTCTCAGCAAAGCTGTACGAGCTGCCAATTCGGGCAAATACTGATTATACATCTTAACTAATCAGATATGCAGACCCATATATAAACAATGTTAAATGTAACCAGAGTAAAACAAGCAAATAAAATAAATAGAAATTAGCAAAAAACTTCACAACTATATATGTCCCATTGTCATGATTTCTGCTATTGATACAAGCTGATTTACAAATTTAACATTAGTTGGATACAGTGTTTCGGCATTTTGATACATAAAACCTTGAGGTGCAGCATCAATGCTTTTTAGAGTCCAACTAAACCATTTCGCATTATATAGCGTCCAACAACACGCAAACCAAGAAGGCAAAGGTATGCTGAGGGAAAATGTACATCATTCTGTACGGAGATCAGCCTCTCAGTCTTACTGAATGAGACTACGACAGGCTGTAACGCCACGCTGCGTTTAGATCTGCCCGACAACATCTACAAACAACCATACGGACCTCAGTACGAACAGAAAGACACATATTAAGGCCATTTTGTATTAAATGTATTAGGCTAACCTCTTCTAGAGACCAACCACACATCCGGAGTTAAAGTCTGATAATCATCATAACACATAGTAAACATTATTTCTCTCTCCTTCTGTTTCTGCAACACACACACACACACACACACACACACACACACACACACACACACACACACACACACACACACACACACACACACACACACACACTGACATTTCAGATTGCCAAGAGGTTGATCTTTCAACACGTGAGACCCCTATATGTACACACACACTTTACAAACAAATCTCATTGTTACATGGAGTTATAAATCCTGTAAAAATGTCTTAGCAGTAAAAGGAAAATTGCTGTATTTGTAGGCTCGGAAATTGAGGAGGTCCCTAAACCTAATGCTAAATGTACATCATAAATGGTTTCTATGTGTGTGTACTTCATGGCTTGGTGTCTGCTTGTTATTGTGTTCATCCCACCACATATGAAGTACACACACATAGAAACTTTGTCATATTTGAGCACTGATGGCCTGCTGAACGTTACTATGAGGGCAGCACTTGTGTTATGATATATATGATCCCTTTATGTTTGTTGTGTTACTGTTATGGTAAAGAATAAAGAAAAAAGTATATTTAATAACTGATTGGTGTTGTGATGTTGAATTTAGGTCGGCTAAAATGTAATATTGGGTCTGCTTCTAAAAGGACGGTTCAACCTAAACTTCTGTTGTGTTTGAATACAAGAGACTTGAGGAACTGAGGGTCAGTCCCTGCCCCATGTGTTCGGATGAAGGTCAACTGCTCTGAGGAGAGATGTGAAGGTTGTGCGCTCATGGAGGCTTTACTCTTCTGAGGTCTTTCGAAGCTGTCTTTCATACAGACTGAGTACATGATGAACAAACTGATACTGCTCCGCTGTCTGGATCATCCCACCTCTAAACACACAACAACAACAACAACATTAACAACAGCAGGAGACCAACTGTTAATACACGTCATCCACAGAATAGCATCTAGCAGTCCACTTTTATAGCACTTAACAAGAGACTATTATAACACCATATCTATGACTTTAGGGTGGCCTGGATACCACTGAGGGCAAAGAGCCAATGTTTATTCTGCTGCTGTCTCAGTACTCAAACTGACACTCATGTTTAATAGAACATACAGTGAATATATTTTACCTGTCCAAGCGTAGCTGGCTAGTGGTCTTCAGGATGTCAACCACCCCTTCATTGCTTAGCTGCTGGCATAAGATGGAGGTAGCAATGAAACAGCCAGTGCGTCCAATCCCTGCACTGAGAGTAGAGAAAATGGTGTTTAAAAAAATGTGTCAGTCCCGGAGAGCACAGGGACGACCAATCAATAGACAAAAGCTTTATTTGCCAAGTGTGCAGCATTTATTATGGGATATGATATTAAGTGCTCAAATGGATCATATATACACAAGTCCCTAGAGGGTTTCTTACTTATAGACTAGTCGGTTACAAAACTTCAATTTACAATTTGTCGATGCCCACATACCTAATATATACACTCTCCGGCCACTTTATTAGGTACCCCATGCTAGTAACGGGTTGGACCCCCTTTTGCCTTCAGAACTGCCTCAATTCTTCGTGGCATAGATTCAACAAGGTGCTGGAAGCATTCCTCAGGGAGTTTGGTCCATATTGACATGATGGCATCACACAGTTGCCGCAGATTTGTCGGCTGCACATCCATGATGCGAATCTCCCGTTCCACCACATCCCAAAGATGCTCTATTGGGTTGAGATCTGTTGACTGTGGAGGCCATTTTAGTACAGTGAACTCATTGTCATGTTCAAGAAACCAATTTGAAATGATTAGAGCTTTGTGACATGGTGGAAGTAGCCATCAGAGGATGGGTACATGGTGGCCATAAAGGGATGGACATGGTCAGAAACAATGCTCAGGTAGGCCGTGGCATTTAAACGATGCCCAATTGGCACTAAGGGGCCTAAAGTGTGCCAGGAAAACATCCCCCACACCATTACACCACCACCACCAGCCTGCACAGTGGTAACAAGGCATGATGGTTCCATGTTCTCATTCTGTTTACGCCAAATTCTGACTCTAACATCTGAATGTCTCAACAGAAATCGAGACTCATCAGACCAGGCAACATTTTTCCAGTCTTCAACTGTTCAATTTTGGTGAGCTCTTGCAAATTGTAGCCTCTTTTTCCTATTTGTAGTGGAGATGAGTGGTACCCGGTGGAGTCTTCTGCTGTTGTAGCCCATCCGCCTCAAGGTTGTGCGTGTTGTGGCTTCACAAATGCTTTGCTGCATACCTCGGTTGTAACGAGTGGTTATTTCAGTCACTGTTGCCCTTCTATCAGCTCGAACCAGTCTGGCCATTCTCCTCTGACCTCTGGCATCAACAAGGCATTTCCGCCCACAGAACTGCCGCTCACTGGATGTTTTTTCTTTTTCGGACCATTCTCTGTAAACCCTAGAGATGGTTGTGCGTGAAAATCCCAGTAGATTAGCAGTTTCTGAAATACTCAGACCAGCCCTTCTGGCACCAACAATCATGCCACGTTCAAAGTCACTCAAATCACCTTTCTTCCCCATACTGATGCTCGGTTTGAACTGCAGGAGATTGTCTTGACCATGTCTACATGCCTAAATGCACTGAGTTGCCGCCATGTGATTGGCTGCTTAGAAATTAAGTGTTAACGAGCAGTTGGACAGGTGTACCTAATAAAGTGGCCGGTGAGTGTATATATATATATATATATATATATATAAAATTATATTATATGTATGTGTGCGTGTGTGTTACCTGCAATGAACAATGACAGGGCCACTGTTGGATGGAGCCTGTTTCCTCGCTTCCTCCACTTCCTGAACCAACTCCAGGAGAGGCGGGGCCTTGTCTGGAGTTTTTTGATCTGGCCAGGATGTGTACCAGTACTGTCTGAGAGTGCGCTCCTCACCCTCACTCTACACACACAAAACATTCACATTGCACATTTGCAGTTCATAAACACACATGTATACACAAGAGCGTTTCTAGCCTTTCAATCAGTACTGGGCCACGGCCCAATTACAAAAGTGTCCCCTTAAGGCCATTTCACACCACACCGACAGACGCTGACCAACGGCGGCAGTAACCAGATTATAGCACATCACTTCTCTTAGACATTCTAATGCTGGGTAGTCACACATTATGCGATTTTGACTCCTAAATTATTGTCGTGACTTCGTGAAGCATCACAGATGCGGTGTCGGTTGTCACCTAATATGACACACTATACGGGATGAAACGATTGAACGATTGATTGATGCATTGTGCCCAAATCGGGTTGAAATCGTGTAGTATGAACCCGGCATAATTCCTATTCAGCATGTTCAATAGGTGAAAACAAGCTCTGACAAGGGCTAACACCGATCCGACAAAATCCGACGAAGTGTCTGTTGCCGTCTGTCAGTGCGTTGTGAATTGGCTTTATTTTGATACTGTTTTTTGTTACTGTTTTAGATATATAGAAAATGAACTGTCTTTACCTGCATTACAGAGTGTGTTGCTCGTTTACAAGCTGCACATGCAACAAAGAGCTGCTTCATGTGTTGCCCATATACTAACACAAACACACATTCTTTGATATATCTCTTTAAGATATCATATACGCAGATTTTGTGATTAAATACATTTCCTTCAATTATGTGAAACACTGCATTGCTAAGAATATTTGTTGCCATGACAGCAATGCCTCTAGAGGAAACACACCTAGAAGCTTTTCTGCTATTGCGCTCAACCTGGACTTCTCACTTTCTGTCCCTATTATCTTTCTACTCCACTTTCATGCAAACTTTTAGGAGGTTAGACTTTTCAGTAAATACGGGACTAGTTTTTATTAGTTACAATATATTAGTTATATTATAATTGACTTATTCTTTAAGAAAGTGATGGCTTTTAAACAGCAATTAATCTGCATTTCTCAAGGTCTGTGGGGAATTCTACTTGAAAAGAGGATGCAAAATATGATACAGTAATGTGTCTCATTTTTCATGGGTTTTAAACTAATTTAAAGTGCCCCTATTATGCTATTTTAAAGTTTCCTAATTTTGTTTTGGAGGTCTCCTACAACAGGCTTACATGCATCAAAGGTCAAAAAGCAGTTTC
The DNA here is from genome assembly GCF_029890125.1 of Rhinichthys klamathensis goyatoka. NCBI lineage: Eukaryota > Metazoa > Chordata > Actinopteri > Cypriniformes > Leuciscidae > Rhinichthys > Rhinichthys klamathensis. The sequence continues at coordinate 125,964 of NW_026606811.1, forward strand.
ATTTTCTCATAATATACATTGCACATCACCACATTGTTCCATGATTCTCAAATGACTTGTTGGATGAATCAGTCTCATCCCTCCTTTCAGTGAGCTACTCTGCTCTGATTGGCCAGACAGCCCAGTCTGTAGTGATTGGGTCTACAGCTTACAGCGCCTGTCTGAAGCTAACGGCCTTTATACCATCTTGAAAACTTGAAAAGCCCTCAGCGACTGTACACACTGTAAAGACAGTAACAATGATGTTGATTTTACCAAATCAATCTGAGCACGAGTTTGATGATAAAACATTGGAAGAACTTATTCAACCCGAACATTCATCGCAAGGACGGCTTGAGCAGGAAGTTTCTCAGTGAAACGCTACTCAGTTTGAGGTACATTATGAGATGTTGCAACTGTAATTGTTGCAACTGTAATGTCCATCAACAAACCCATGTGTGTGTATATATTTCTAATTTATTGCAGTGCACATGCGGGAACTGTATCAATAATAGTGCATCTGTTAGCCGAGCACTAACTTGAATGACTGTAAGATTAAAGTTTGCTAAACAAATCTGGTTCCATCCTTTATCATTACACAAAGTAGTAAGAATGACAGACAATCTGCATTAATAGACACAGTTTTAGGTAATAGTGGCCCACAGCTGATTAGCAGAAGTATTTCAGTAAGACAGTAATAACGTGAGTTAGCCGGTTAGCCGGAGATCACAATATAAAACGCAAAACTACATATTTTGAACCCCCGGTAGAAAATGTATACATCAATAATTATTCATACTTACAGGTTGTTAGTCTGAGGAGCAAGCTGGTCCAAATAAACTGGGTACTGACCCATATTTCAAGAGCGAGCGTTTCTTTTGATTTGAGAAGCAGTCATCAGTAAAATGACGTGTTGTGGGCTGGCCAAGTTGTTCGTGGGCAGACAACGTACAACAAAGCATTATGCAAATGTATCTTCTAGTGACGTAGAACGGTAAAGCAATAGGATTCGAATGAAAAACTACTCGTATTGGCGGTTCAGAGACGATTCTTTCTTTTGGGAGACAATAACTTTATTTAACTTATTTAACTTTATTCGACTTTACAACTTTGCAGAACGTTTACATTTACAAACAGCTATGTTACACAATGCATGAATGGGAATATTCGAAAAACCATAAAAGGGGCCCTTTAAAGTTGCAGTAATGCTGTAATGTTGACCAGTAGGTGTCACCAAACTGCTCAGTAACGTGACAATGACATGCTACATTTTGCTAATAGACCAAAACATTACTAAGATATACTTAATACTTCCTGATACTTTCCTATACTTTGCTATTGTTAACTTTGTTTGTCTCAAAATTATATCCCTTCAGTTGGTATCAGTGTGCCAGATTTCTTTAATGAGAGTAATAAGAAGAAAATATCAAATTTCTCTCAACTTTTTGGTACAAATGTAACTGTTAATTAAGTCGGTTAATACATTAAAAGTCCATCAATCATTAGTTCACTTATAAATTAATATAAATGCAAGTCAGTTATTTTTACCAAAACGCACTCAAAACACCAAACAGACCTTCACAGTGAAAATCCTTAGACTGTAGTCATCTGCCTGGATGACCTGTTTGACAGTGATCTCGATACCCTCACAGACAACACTGTCCTCTGGCCAGTATTCTGTGCATTTCTGTGGATCACACAGACAAATATGTTTATTTAATTCATATTGATATCCAGCACAGCTCATTTTAACCCATGCAGACAAAAATCCATTCACGATTCCTGATGACTGAAATCAGGACTTGAAATTCAAATTGAAAATTGATATTCATTGAAATATTTCTAGGCAAGTAAAGAGTCAACATCACCTGAAACAGGTGCCTTTATTAACTTTTTGACTACAAAAATACAAAGTGAACATTTAGGAATGTGGTTTCATCCCAAGTAATTGCTCAGTATTAAATAGTGACAGCACCAGAGGTTGGACAAGAAGAGCAATTTAGTGTTGATTCAAGTTTACAAAATCCTGACAATTAAAGAGGAAATCCATCTGAATAATCTAGGATTTTTAATCACTCAGCATGAAAGACTGATTCATCCCAATCATGTGAGCATAGTGTGCATATGGTATATGTGTGGATATAGCCAGACCTCATTTTTTTCTTCAATATTGGTGATCATGACGATAATGGGACAGTGCTCCTGCCAAACCATCCTCCAGAAATCCCCCACTGTGTTTACAGTGGGACCCTGTGTGGCAATGTAAGCCTTTTCTTTCTCACCATAGCCCTAAAACAACATATGATAAAAACAAAAATGTAAATTCGAACAACTTTAAATGGCTATTTTGAGAAAAAAACACACAAAACTTTTGATAGTTTGTGATCTCATAATATATGTCATAAAAAAATAACTCCATAATTGTCTTTTCTTAAATATAATTTAGGGCTCATACATTTATTAGCTGAAATTTGAGGACAAATGACAGAATGTTACAGAAATGTTGCAAGAATGAAGCAATATTAAGAGCCCTCACAAAAATGCTAAATGATTAACAACCTTCAAAAAATGTAACGTTACACTACAAACTTGTTTATTTTATAAAATGTTATTAAAACAATTTAAATACTATATCAACCAGCAAAGTAACTTTTACAATTTGATGCTAACACAGACTCACCTTCAAATAATTAGCATTGATGTAGGTGCTGAGAAAATCACCTTCCTCGTTTGCTTTTAAGCAAACTCTGCTATGTGTGTCTGCAATTTAGAGATAAGACCTTACAAATACAAAGGTATGCCAATATCAAGAACAAACCTTATTAGATGTTTCCACATATAACTGTTTACAGAGTATTATACGCACTTGGTAGTATGGTTTTGTAGCGATTCTTCCTCACCACGCCGGGGAAAGTGTATTCTTTTGGGTCCACGAAGTTCATGGGTGTCTCCTGTTTCCAGCAGAATCCCAAGATGAGCAGTGACGTCACGTTACGATCGCTGTTTTGTTGTGTATATGCTTGTTACTGTGAATGATACTCACGTAGAACTCCGCCTGCAGTACAGCGTCGTCCAGTGCGCGCTTGTGCAGCTGCTCAGGGGTGAGCAGGTTGGATGCGTTCTGCAGGTATTCCTGTGTGCCCTGCTCTTTAGGGGACAGCAGCGCTCCATAGGGCTCTGTAGTACCAGGGGTGCACATGTCCAACGTCAGCGACACGTTAGAACCTCTCCTGAAAATCACAACAGTTTTTCAAGTGTTAAAGTTAAAAGCTAAAACTATTTTGACTACTTTTCTTTTTATAAGAGTTTGTTTTATGCACTTTAGGATATATAATTCTGCATAAATGAAGTGGGAATTCATCTGTTGTTCAAATATTTATTTAAAGTTGCCTTTTAAATATTGAACAATTGCTTTTTAATGTTTAATTATGACACAAGTGGTTAGCCTTTCCATCCTCACCACTTCTGCATTTATTATTCTTTCCTCATTGAAATATTTAGCACACTGTCACATTAAACACTTAACTAACAAAGCCATCATAGAATATTCTAACAGCAAACAACAACAAATTATTTATGAGTCGTACAATACATCATATGTGAAGCATCCAGAAAAAATAGCCTGTTTTATTACCTTTCCTGCAAGCCAACAGGTTTGACAGTGAGAGTGGCAGGGTCAGTTTCGGTCTTCATGTCCATAAAGCAGTCGAACACAGGCGTCTCCGGAACAGCATCCAGCTCGTAGAAATACTCCTGTTTAGCATCAGTCCATTCTGAATATGTAAAGGAGGGCTGCCTGCTCATGGACTGACGACGGTCGTCAGGGAAGCAAGATGGGTTGCCAGGCACCAGGGTTCTAATGCAGAACAGCGTCTGTTATGACAGCAAAAGGGTAAAAAAGGAAAGTTCAAGCTTTACACAAAGGAATGAGTGCATGCTAAACAATGTAGGGTTCAAATCAGCTGCTGCAACACAGATTATCCTGAGCACAAGTTATTGTATAAACAGGTTTGTCAACTAAAACTCTGAGTAGCAAAAGGCAAAAACATATAAAACATACTCACTCCAGTACCAAGAATGACTACACCTAAGAAGAGTGTGGCTATGAGGGGCAACGCGCTCTCCACCCTCCATATCTCCATCTGCAGACAAGTGCATTCATGTCTTTTTGTTATTTTGTCACTTCAAAAAATAAATGACATGCAGCAGTGAATTCCTTTCAAATATTATTCTTTCACATCAATCTTTTTTTATTCAGTCATTTCAGTTCTAGATCCGTCACCTGTTGATCATAGGCATCACTGGTGGAGAGAAGGTACTGAAGGAGATCCAAAACTTTATGTGCCGCTGGAAAAGCCCTGTATCCATTCAGCATGTAAAGGACCCACAAACCCTGAACACATCATCAAAACACATTTATTTTTTACACATGCACACACACAAACCCTTCAAAAGGTAAAAGTGACCTAGCCTACTTAACTGGGGATTGCAAAGAAAGATATGATGAGATGTTTTATTTGAATCACAAAATTTGTCTGAAACTGTCATTTGCGTTTCGGTAAGTTTAATGTCAAATTAATAAAAGAATATTGAAATAGTATTAATACATTTTAAAATAACCGTTTTCTATTTGAATATATTTTAAAATGTAATTTATCCCTGCGATGCAAAGCTGAATTTTCGGCATCATTACACCAGTCTCCAGTGTCACATGATCCTTCAGAAATCATTCCAATATACTGATTTGCTTGATAATATGCTGATATGTTGATTTTGCTTGCTAATATGCTGATGTCAATGTTGAAAACAGTTGTGCTGCTAAATATTTTGTAGAAAATGTGATGCATTCCCCCCCCCAGGATTCTTTGATGAATAGAAAGTTCAAAAGAACAGCATTTATTTGAAATATAAATCTTTTGTAACGTTATACATGTTGTTACTGTCTCTTGTGATTAATTTAATGCATCCTTGCTGAATAAAAGTATTAATTTCTTTATTTTTTAAAGTGACCCCAAACTTTTGAATGGTAGTTTGAATATATACGTCTTATACGGTTTGTCAGACAGGAAGGCATGTGGTGCAGTTATTGACTACAGGGTCGATCACAGCAGACCCTGGAACAGCCTGTCTTTCTATACTTATGCACAAACACACTCAAACAGAAGGATATTCAAGCACACAGATAGACAGGCACACCACAACAACTGTTTTATAGCTGTTTACATGACAAAAACCTTCATTATAAATTTAAAACTCCTGGTTTCAAAAAGTCGAAATTATTCAGCTACACAACATCATCACCAACTGTTTAATTTTAGCTAAAGCCAAATTTGCCACTTTTAGACAAAGCCAGAACATGGGAATACATTAAATATTCTCATACATACAGCGATTATAAATCAATAGACAGTCAATGGTGTGCGTACTGCATAAAGTGTGTTATGTAGGCTATCTATTAAGGATTTATTTTTTCATTATTTGAGAGAATGTGCATGAACTCACTGTGAGTTGAGACAGTGTGTACAACAGGAGGAAAGCTCCAGCTGTAACACTAGCTTTCAATACCCTTTCCCACAGAGCACCACCGACCCCTGGCAGGGGATCGTGAGTAAGTGAGGTGGCACTCTCCTGCTCTTTGGGTGCGTCCTCTCCAACAGGGGCTTCTGCCATGCTGCTCTCGAAACGTCCTGTCTTTAAACAACTGAAACAGACACAGAGAAAACCATATTTACTAGAGGCCGAATAGAGCATTTATTAGAGCAAACAGGAGCAAGAATGCAGCTGAATGTAATCAGAGAGTAGTACACTACATCTTCTGCAGTTCAGTCTCATAATTCATGGCATTGCTGTGGGAGGAATGACACATTTAGAGGTGGACTATGCAAATGAGACAGTGCTGCGGACATAACGCTAACATGGGATGTTATGCCATTTACAGTGCGAACAGCACTGTAGCAATCTTGTCACAAGATCCATAATGATCAGCATTAAGGAAATATTTAAGGTTTGAGGAGCAGTGATTAATGTTTCTAATTACATTACATTCACCATAAATTTTTTGAGTTTGATTACTGTTAGTCTACTGCTTTATTTTTTATTCATTAAATGAGAACCATTGACCATATAAGGAATCATATTTTCAAGTTTCAAAGCATGTTAAGCCATGAGCTCAATTCAGCTTATTTAAACTGAAATATTCCCACATCATGTGAGAGTTACTACTGATAAAAATTGTATCACTTTTTTCTTCTTTTTTTCATAGCAGAAATGCTTATGACACACTGTGTTTAATATTTAAACACTTACTGTGCACTGATAGTGACTATCAGTTTTCAAAAACATTAAAGGTGTACAATATCGCTGAGAGCTGACATTTCGACATATACACATAAACAAGCCATATAATTTTGTTAAATCCATGATCAATAAATAAATAAAAAATGGAACCTAGCCACCAATTTATTCTAGTTGTCACTCAAACTGCTTTGCATGAATATTGTATTGGATACTAATTTAGAAATGCTTAACTTGTCAAATAATGTGTAAAATACTAGTTAATTTTGCGGTTGAAATAGCAAATAATCACATAGCCAGAGATATATATATATATATATATATATATATATATATATATATATATATATATATATATATAATATACATACACACACAAGCAAAAGTCAAACCGAGCATGCTGTGTCACCTTTAGTGCAGAGTCAACACTCAGGGCTGGAGTGGATCACTCTGATCAATACTCCAGCTCCACACACACACACACACACACACACACACTGAGGTTGCATTTACAAGAAAAACAGTCACTTCAGCAACAAATACACCCATCCCCCTTTCTTTCACTCCTTTATCTCTTCGCTGCATTTCTCCCTTCTTTTCTTCTTTCCCCTATTCTCTTCCTCTTTTATCTTTCTTTAATGTTTACCCCTCTCTCTTCATACCTCTGACCCTCACCTTCGAATGGTCTCCTTCTATCCCTTTCACCTTTATCCATCTTTACTTCCCCCTTTCTTTTACCTCTCCTCTGTGATGAATATTATTAATTTATTTATCCCTGTACTCTATTCATGCAGCAGCTGGATGCTCTTGAATTATGAGAATGAGCTATAAAGAGCAGAGATCGCTGTTTTGAAGGAAACACACACATGCGTGCATATACACACAATTACACACCCTTCTCAGATTGTCTTTCATCAAACCTAAGCATAATCATCTCAAGCCACTTGCTAAATCAGCATTCAATTCCCAGCCACAAACTGTCCGACAGGGAGAGATGGAGAAAGGCAGGTATCTGAACGAAACCAAGGATTAAATGGGCCATAAACAAACTATTTAGTAATGGAAACTATGTTTTTGTCCTTTGACAATTTGACAATTTCTGTGTCATTTGTCAATGATAACTACTACACAGCATACATTTCCGACCATTCAAAAGTTTGGGGTTGGTACAATTTTTTTTATGTTTTTGAAAGAAGTCTCTTATGCTCACCAAGACTGTGTTTATTTGATTAAAAATACAATAAAAACAGTAATACCATGAAATATTATTACAATTTTCAATTGCAAATATATATATTTTTACTATTTACTGTATTATCAATGGTGAAAACAGTTGTGCTAGATATTATTTTTGTGGAAACAGTGATAAAAAAAATCAGGATACTTTGATGAATAGAAAGTTGAAAAGAACAGCATTTATTTAAAATAGAAACCTTTTATATTGTTATAAATGTCTTTACTGACACCTATGAGCAATGTAGTGCATCCTTCCTTGCTGAATAAAATTATTAACTTACTGATCCTAAACATTTGAACGGTAGTGTATATACACATATATTTAACTTAATATTGAATTCAACTCTATGGTCAAACTCTTAAAACTTATTGACTCAGCTTAATTTCAGTTAAGACTATAACTTCTGTAAAAACTTTTTCATTTTCACAAATGTAAAACTTTGCAAACTCAATTCCTTTCTCACTGAACTGCATAGCACATATCAATAATGAACTTATTATTTAAATTGTATCGTTTTAATATGTTGGCTTGAGAGAGCCATTTATATATTTAATTTTTTTTTTTTTTTACATTTATCTTAATTCTTAAAACCTAGTTTCACTTGACAAAAAAAATCGCATGCTTCTGTGTATACAAAAAGACTCACAAACACATTGCTTTCATAAACCAAAGCATAATCAAAAATATCCTTCACTCTCAGAGAAAGAACAGACATACTTCATAAAGAAACAATAGAGCACTTACTGTATAAAAAAAGCAAAGTTAGGCTCACATGACAGTGACAAACGCCTTTCTCAGGACCTAAAACAAACTAGGAGTAGTAAGAAGGAAAATGAGAAATAGATATTAGTGAGAACTGAATTAAAAATCTCAATTTAAATAGCAGTATTTATATAGCAGTAGATGACCATTCTTACTCATGCAGCTCTGTACAGGGCGCTACAGATGGCGATACAAGCAGAAGACACCGCGTGCCAAGTCAACCAACAGTATGGAGTCACTGAGCGGTATCGAATAAATAGCCCTCCATGTGTGTCTATCACAGAAAAATGACAGGTGGTCAAAATATAGCAGGAGATATGATTAATCCAAGCAAGACGTTCAGAAATCAAACACAGTGCAGACGACAGGCTAGACAAAAGGACGAAAAAACAATGAAGAACTTAAGGCCTGTGGGAGACATATCTCAAACCCGAACACACACTCAGTCTTCTCTACAATCAGTAAACAATAGCTGCAGAGGTCTGGTCTGGTGATGACGTGATCTACATTGGCATGGGGGTAACCATGGAAACAAATACACTCAGCAGCAAACGGTTTATATAGAACCACAATCAACACCCCCCTCCACACACAGACACACAAAGGTACACACACTCTGACACCCACACATACAGACACGCAAAGGGATCATGCAGCAGACAAAATCCATAGTGGAATAAAAGGAGAAACACAGTTCCCATCTGGCACAGACATTTCCTGCCTATTGTGTTCGAAACAAATATGAAATCCATTTCTCTTTCCACAGTTCTAATGAGATGCAAACTCATTATATAGGGCTTTTTAAAGTCATAATCTATAGCCAACCCCTAACCAATACACATATAAACAGCATAAACTAAACATAGACATATCGCACAGCCTCCGCACTGTACAATGAGGCAGACTTTATACATCCTACACACTATTCTGAACTAAATCAAAGTTAATATGCGTCAGCAATGCTTTTAACAACAACAATGGAGGGTAATAACTGTTGGCAATTTAGCATGGCCTTATTTATTTTCATTTTGGATACATTAGAAGTCTATATATCCATAAAATAATAATTTTTAATTCTCCTCAACAAAGAATTAGCTAATGGTAATACGGATTTTTTTTCTATGCTAATAGTTTTAATGAAAGAAAACAGCATGAAAGAAAGAGAGAGAGAGAGAGAGAGAGAGAGAGAGAGAGAGAGAGAGAGAGAGAGAGAGAGAGAGAGAGAGAGAGAGAGAGAGAGAGAGAGAGAGAGAGAGAGAGAGAGAGAGAGAGAGAGATTACCTGCTTAATAGCAGCCCTACACTAGGGCCGGTGTTTCATTGTGCTTGCTCGTACGAGAGGATTACGCTTGATGCTGGATGAGTTAAATCGGTGTGTTTTTTGTTCTGCAGACTGGGCCCAATATTGTGCTGCACCTTTGGATTTCCATGAATGAAAGCTGTCATGGTTTCCAAAGAACCCACCTCTCCGTCTCACTCTCCATTTCTGAAACTCATAGCTGATGTGATTAACTGGTTGTATACATTTCAGAGATGAATGACAAAGACAGGGCCACAAATCATTTGTGAGAAAGAGCGATAGAAAACGTAAGAGTCTGAAATCACGGGCAGGGGATTATTTAGACCAGTCTCCCCAACCCATGAAATATAGCCTAAGTCTCACTGGCTTAATGCATTGACTAAAAGCAAACATCCCTTTTTAAAACTAATTCCTGCACAAACAGTCATTATATTGATCCAAAGTCTGAATTATTCAAACAAACACTAAAAAAACCCCCAAAACAATATATAATAGTCTGACTGCATATATAGCCCCCATATCTCCATACACTCATCTGTTATAGGCTACACACACAGGATGGCAGTCTATCTGGAGAACATCAGTCACACAGCGGAAGGGATAAGATAGTCAACACTTGTTGAATGCCATTTAAGGACCCAAAATGCATCCTCCCATCTTCCAAAACCCACCAAATGGGCTTTGTAAAATGATCCACTACATCTATAACATACTGATAAAATGAATCTGTTTTTCATCATCATAAACATGAAGATCATTTACTTCAATTTCCTACCAGTCATTGTGTTCACCAACCAAAGACAATGTTTAGATTACTTATGATAGCCTGAATGACACATCCCAACGGTGAGCTAGTTTTTTTTTAAAGAACGAAACAGCCCGTATAAACAGGAGTAGGCTACATGCACCATACTGAAACGCCTCGCTGACTCGCTCATTGACTCGCTTCGCCTCTTCATTGATACCAACACTGCGTCGAGCGAGCGTCTCAGCATCCTCAAAAACACGACACGCTCTTCCACAGGACGAAATGGACACTGAATAATAATGTAAACCGCGCCGTCTATGGAAAAATACGGATGCGCTCTTACCTCTCGGTTGGGTGAAAGCGATGGAAATGAGCGCGGAGATTCGCGCAGCATCATTAATATTCACATCACAGCGCTCGCGGAGACGCGCGCGGAGGAAGAACAGGCAGCGGGAGACGCTGCAGTCGCTGCAGAGCCGAATAGCGGCCCTCCATATGAGTCCGCCTCTCTCACAATGAGGAGGGTCTGTGTGTGTGTGCGTGGTGCGCGCGTGAGCGCGCGCGTGTCTTAATATCCTCTGACTCTTTCTTCCGAGTATATTTTTGTTTGAGTTTTTAATAGGTGTTGACGTGTAAGGTATATTGTCTTTCGCGAGGCGGATGGTGCGATGCTTCGCTTCAGGTGGCAGCTGGAGGTGTAACCTAGGCAACGGGGTTACACCTCCATCTCGGGGTAGCTTGGGGTGGAGGGATTTAGAGCCCTATTCTCTCTCCGGTCCCATCAGCACTCACATTAGCAACAGCGTCATTTTTTCCATAAACCTCTGGTACTGTTCGGTCATTTTTGACTGAAAATTTTAACTTTTTCTTTTTGTAAATATTTTTTCAATTGTACGAAACGTGGTAAAGGTTTTTTTGGCACTTGCAAAAGTAAACAAAAAAATAATTAATTAAAATAAAACAATAATAATAATGGACACGAGTCGCGAATTTCATCTAGTGGAAACGTTTGGTACTGCGCCCAAACAAAATCTCATTTTTGAGATATCAACCCTAGTGAAAAAAAAAGTATACTTTATTGTATTTGAAATATATTCCCTAGTACATTGCAAATATACTAACAAAAATGGTACTATCCTTATTAAAAGTATATTAGCATCATGCATTTTCTTATTTTCACAATACAACTTTTAACACACTTTAAAACAATTGTACATTTTGACCACCACAGGAGCAGCACCAGAGGATAGGCAAATGAAAGCACGTGAAAACTTTTTCTTTCTTTCTTTCTTTCTTTCTTTCTTTCTTTCTTTCTTTCTTTCTTTCTTTCTTTCTTTCTTTCTTTCTTTCTTTCTTTCTTTCTTTCTTTCTTTCTTTCTTTCTTACCTTATTCATCATTTTCTATTATTGGAAACCAACAGACTTCATATTCCATAAGTCACTGCTTCCATCTAGTGGTGCTCAACTATAGCCTGCATGCTGCATTAATAACCACGTTAGCAGCGCCACTCGTGGTCATGATACGCAATCGCAGCATGAGTTTTGGAGAGCTGGGTAACAATACACTTTTGGCACCTTGGTTATGAGACTCTGAAGAACCATGTGCATCTAGTTGTATATATATAACTAGTTGTCATACTCTAGAAATATTTTCTCATGTAAATATTTCTGTGGTTTGTGTGGCATTTCTCTACAGAGGCTGGTGTGGTTGCTGCTGCTGTTATAGCGGTGTTATACATAGCTGTGGCTGTGGGAGGAATGGCACAGGTAGGCTGGCTATGGCTTCTGTTTCTGTGGAAGGGGTGCTATAAGCCTAGATACAGCTGCTATATAGCTAATGCTGCTGCTAAAAAAATACTGTCCAAACAGATCAGAACCCCAGGGAAATCTTATTTCTACACTTATTTCTATGTTCAAGGTTGTCTTCAAGTCAAACCCTGTAAAACCTGACATATGAAATAATAGTGAGAAAAATCAAGTTTTTTTAATGTAACAGGTTTTTTTTTTTTTAGAAATATATATATAAAAAAAAAACTTTATATATATTGCATATATATCTTTCGTTGAGTATCATATTTTAGTAGGCCTCAAGTAGGAAAAAACACTATGAAATAGATGAAGATGGATAGATGAATAGATAAATTCTATTCATCAATAGATAGAATTCTGATAATTGTTTGTAATGTAAATCAATGAGATGAGATCTTTATAACAGAACAGCACACTACTAACACAATGTCACAGTGTTTGGTTGTTCCCTGGGTTAAACACTAGAGGTCCTCAGTTTTCACGGTGTCTATGCATTCTCACTACAATTCCCATGATCCTGTCTGTCACTGATTGTTCATTGCCTTACAGCTGTTTCTCGTCACCCTGTTAGCACTTGTGTATATACACTCACATAAAGGATTATTAGGAACACCTGTTCAATTTCTCATTAATGCAATTATCTAATCAACCAATCACATGGCAGTTGCTTCAATGCATTTAAGGGTGTGGTCCTGGTCAAGACAATCTCCTGAACTCCAAACTGAATGTCAGAATGGGAAAGAAAGGTGATTTAAACAATTTTGTGCGTGGCATGTTTGTTGGTGCCAGACGGGCCGGTCTGAGTATTTCACAATCTGCTCAGTTACTGGGATTTTCACGCACAACCATTTCTAGGGTTTACAAAGAATGGTGTGAAAAGGGAAAAACATCCAGTATGCGGCAGTCCTGTGGGCGAAAATGCCTTGTTGATGCTAGAGGTCAGAGGAGAATGGGCCGACTGATTCAAGCTGATAGAAGAGCAACTTTGACTGAAATAACCACTTGTTACAACCTAGGTATGCAGCAAAGCATTTGTGAAGCCACAACACGCACAACCTTGAGGCGGATGGGCTACAACACCAGAAGACCCCACCGGGTACCACTCATCTCCACAACAAATAGGAAAAAGAGGCTACAATTTGCAAGAGCTCACCAAAATTGGACAGTTGAAGACTGGAAAAATGTTGCCTGGTCTGATGAGTCTCGATTTCTGTTGAGACATTCAGATGGTAGAGTCAGAATTTGGCGTTTACAGAATGAGAACATGGATCCATCATGCCTTGTTACCACTGTGCAGGCTGGTGGTGGTGGTGTAATGGTGTGGGGGATGTTTTCCTGGCACACTTTAGGCCCCTTAGTGCCAATTGGGCATCGTTTAAATGCCACGGCCTACCTGAGCATTGTTTCTGACCATGTCCATCCCTTTATGGCCACCATGTACCCATCCTCTGATGGCTACTTCCAGCAGGATAATGCACCATGTCACAAAGCTCGAATCATTTCAAATTGGTTTCTTGAACATGACAATGAGTTCACTGTACTAAAATGGCCCCCACAGTCACCAGATCTCAACCCAATAGAGCATCTTTGGGATGTGGTGGAACGGGAGCTTCATGCCCTGGATGTGGATCCCACAAATCTCCATCAACTGCAAGATGCTATCCTATCAATATGGGCCAACATTTCTAAAGAATGCTTTCAGCACCTTGTTGAATCAATGCCACGTAGAATTAAGGCAGTTCTGAAGGCGAAAGGGGGTCAAACACAGTATTAGTATGGTGTTCCTAATAATCCTTTAGGTGAGTGTATACCCTGTCTGTTTCAGTGTTTGTCATGGAGTCCTTGTACATTGTCCCCTCACTTCTGTTGTTATTTCGAGCCTGTTTCTAGTGTTTGTCTTTTATGTTTTTGGATTGCCTTTTTGGATTTTGACCTTTGCCTGGACTGGTTGTGAGTACGGATTACCCTTTAAATAAAACTGCTTTTGGATCTCTATTCCCTGTGTGTGCGTGTCGTGACACACAAATTGCATATAAATATCAGTTGTCACTCTATATCTCCTAATAATGTCAGTAAGATGACATTGAAATGCTTAGTTTTGTGATCAAAGATCTGTAGTTATTATTGTAAGTAGAAAAACATAATGCAAAGCAATACAATGCTAATTCTTAAAAAAATTATGTATGGATAATCAAGTAAACCTAAGTTGCTTCAGTTACCCTAGTGAAAAATAAATATACTAAAATGTATTTGAAATACTTTTATTTTATGCTTAAGTATACTACAAATGCATTTACATATTTATGTACTTTTAGTAGCCAATACTAAATTGGTATACTTAAAGTCTGCTAAATTAGAACAACTAATTTTGTACTTACAGTAATGCAATTTAGTTATCCAGAAGTAGTCCTGAGGTCCAACTAAAGAAATACTTATATTTGATTGTGCTAAAGTGGAACTATTGCAAGTAAGAAGCCCATAGGTACACTTAAAATATCTTGCATTAATAGACTGCTATTATACAGAGACCATACTATCCTTACTAATAGTGATATTAAACACATTTTAGGCTTAATATTGAGAAATGTGCATTGTGCAATAAAGAACTCCAAATAAAGTTTAATTATAATATGTATATCAGTAAGTCTCAAGCGATATGTCAGTAAATATGTTAATGGTTTTGTAGTATATTTAGTATGAAATAAATGAATTTTAAATACATTTTGGTATAGGTTTTTCTCTACTGGGGTACTATAATAACAATATAAAAGTTATTCTTACATATATAAAAATCAGTAAAGATTTCACAGCAACAAGAAATGTACCAAGAGAAGAGAAACGTTTTTGGAATTATACTAAAAGGCCTTTTACTTTACAGCTATGTACTCTTTGCTGATACTTTAACAAGTGATTCTTTAAATTTGTGACTTGTTGTGGAGGATGGTATTACTTTTATAAAGGATCATATTTATTGGCCCACCTGGAGAAAAAAAAGAAGATAAAGTACATTGAATGAGGAAGGCAGCCATATCTAGGAACCAGAATATCAAAACTGAACTGTTTTTGACTTGGACAAACAGTAACCAAGAACAACCTAAAACCATTTAACAAAGAAAAAAGAAAGAAAGAAAAAAACTCCCCATACGAATGCTCTGGCAACCACCCACAACACCCATTGTGGTGGGAAGTTAAGCACCACTATTTTCACTTTTTTAAAGAAAATGTAAAAAACTTGCTAAATTAATTTACAAACATCCATAGACTATTTATACATATACAAAGTTTTCAGCAAATGAAATAAAACTGCAGCTTACAGAAGTGTTTAGTTCTATGATCAGTGCAGTCTAAAAAAAAAGCTTCAATTGTGAGCGGGGAGATAAGAGTTTCACTGTTTCATCCACCAGAGATCTCTATGTATGACCACTTCCTGTTTAGTCACTGCATTCTGCCCTACTCTTGCTTGCTTTCTGTTACCCATGAGACTGCATAGTTCACTGAACAGGACTGAGACCCCCCCCCCCCCCCCCCACCCCACCCCCAAAAAAGAAAAACTGTTGCAACACAGAGAACAGTGAAACACGAAGCAGAGAAAACTGCACACAAGCATTTACAATGCAACACTGTTATGGGGCTGATGTACCAAATCATCAAGATTGCTGCTAAACTGTTTATGAACAAAATAAAAACTTACAGTTGTGGGGAAAAAAAGTTAGCAAACTCTTGATTATCTGGATTTTTGCATGGATAGCTCCAATAATATGATCTGATGTTTGTAAGGGCCTTTGGATTGATATGTTTTTCAGCTTCTTTTTTTAAAACGGCTCCACAACATTGCCAAAAAAAAAAAAAAAAACTGTGTGGGCAATTCAAAGACCCACTTACTGTAAATATTTCTATAGTAGTATTTGTATGGAAAAGTAATCTTTCAATCTAGTGTTTAGAAGCCGGAAACATGACAGTCCTAAATAATTGACAAACAGGAAGGCTGAAATGCTGGCCTAAGTAATGTGACAATGAACTATGCAACAAAATTACTGTTACAATTCACATTACGGCTGATCAGTTTGCTAAAACTACAAACAAAGCACAATATAGATTTTTGATATACAGTGATGATTTAAAGAACTAGTTAATAGTGAGATGGTAAGCAAGACTTGATAGCAAGACTTGAAGATGTTGATGCTAATTTGTGGCTTGTGTTGTGGTATTGTCACATTCTAAAAGACATTCATGCATAGTTGCAGTCCATAAAGGAATTGTTTGGGAAGGCTGATATGTAAATGAAAGGTAGGGTAGGTTATTTTCAGAGAGGCAAGCAATAGCGAGATAGCTTTGAGCATAAGATCCCTTGAGCATCTCCAAAGAGCATCTCCAAAGCCACACCTCCTTTAAAACACATGAACGCGTACAGCAGGGAGCAAACAAAAGAGAGACGATGTTTAATTACCTCATGTCTCAAAGCACATAGCATTAAAATAATAATGAACATAAACCACTTAAAGAGCACTGACCTGTATCACCTGACTGCTACAGATTAATTTTGGCATTGATAGTACACAAACTGCTCTTATAACGTCACAGGATTTGATCTCTTCCAAATTACAGCAGTTATGGCATGAACGCAGCATAAGCTTGTTGAGGTGGCTGGAGCATAAGGAGCATAAGAGGTGGCTGCTGTTTAGGTTGCGGTGCTCGGTGACTGACGTCTGTCTAAAGGCCCTGATATAGCCTACTTCAAGCGAAATCGAAGAACGAACTGATGTGATGTCATTTCGCCCAAAATGAACTTTGATTGGAGTTAGTTTTGGTAGTTCAAACAGCTTGCTAGCTAAGCCGAACTTTCCGGAAAATTTCGCTTCAGCTGGTAAACACCTTTGTACTACCATTGGTCCTTGGCGATTACATTATAGGTAGGTGTGCGCTGAGGCTCCGCCTTCTTTCACAGAAGTTCATTTCTTCTGTCCAATCCGTCAAGATCAGACGTCTGCTCTGCATAGCATGACACGTTCTGTTGACGATGCACGGAGATGTGAAAATACATACGTTGGCAGGTAGGACAACACATTGCTGCATTCGGACCGAATGCAATGATTGGACAAACATTTTATGGTCCTACGCCTCTCACAGATGATATACATAGACAGACCACTTAACTTGATTGCTATCAGGATGTGAAGAGACTTTTAACCAGCATAAAAAAGTTTTTTCTAGAAAAATCACCTACCCTGTCTTTAATATTGATGGAGACAACAACAATTTGGAGCTGGTTTGATTTTTATATTTACTGTAATTATTCTCACCTACACAAATGTTTACACTCTGATATCTAACAAGTCTTGATGACACATTATAATCTCTCTGATCACCAACACAAAACTTGTCAATAAATCAACGGAACAAATCAGTGGACAAAACCATGCCAATGCTTACCATGACTATTTGCATTTATGAATAGAGAGCCCCTTTCCATCTAATCTATTTCCATCCTCCCTCCTTTATAGCAACTTTATGGTCTTGTCGTTCAGTCTCACTTGTTTTGAGATCCTTATTCATTTGCACTTCATCAATATTTTGGCTTCGTTTTAAAGTTTCTTTTCACCAAGGTCGTGGGTCGTTTTACTGATAAAATGAATGCACGCAGTTGCTTTGGATAAGAGTGTCTGCCAAATGCAGAAATGTAAATTAAAACTTGCCTGTGCTAAAGCGTAAATTGATTAAAGCAACGGTTAACTATCATCTTCGTCGTTCCCTTTGAATGCATTTTTGAGAAGGCTCAGCCTTGCTGTCTAAACTGACGCCTGCAAAATGATTGTGTAAAGGGTGAACGTCCGCTGGTGCTGTTATAAATGTTGATGTCTGTGCTGGATAAAGACTAAAAGACATCGATGGGCGTGTCTAATCATTTCGCCCCGCCCATATCACCCAGAGAAGAGAAAGAGTCGAGATGAGACAAGTTTAAGAGCACCTGGACCAGGAATGAGCCGCATCTCGCCTTTTCATCGCACACAATAGATAGAGACAGTTTTATAGATAACAAAGACTGAGAAATTAACCCAATTATGAAATGACATAAACATTTTTTTTTTTTGCCACTATGGGTCAGCATTATTTACTTCAGGCCAGTGTCTTGTTTGCTGTGCTCGTCTCGGTAAGTGTACAAGTGTTTGTGTTGATGTTTTAGATCCGCGTTCGTCTCTCTTTTCAAATCTGATACTTCAGAGTATCTACTGGTTTCGTGTCTCTATTAAAGTATCATGCTTGTATGACATCCTGTGTGAGTGAACTTCGTCTGAAGTTATCTCAAGAGTTTTTAACTGTTTAACGTTGTTTTGGAACTTCGATTTACGTTTTGTTGTAGCCTACTTTGAAATATAATGAAACGATCTGACGTGTGTTAAACTGCGTTTTATGAGATAACAAAAAGAATAATGTTCAATTCAGTTGAATTCAATGCACATTTATGCAAATTGACACATTTTGTTTTGAGCTGATTCAAAAGTTGGTTCATGGAAAGTTGTTAATAAGTTCTGTTCCTACTTACAAACTCTTCCCCAAAACTGTTGACCACAGCTACACATTAGTGCACATCGCACAGTTGTGAATAGTGATTAAGCTGATCATATTTCCATCTATCTGTTAAATTAAAATGACCGTTGTAAGATGGCTTGCTTCAGTAGTTTTTTAATGCTTAATCGTGATATTAAATATCTGTGAAGATTTTCCATGGTGTTTTGTTTAACCAGAAGTGCAACAATTATCTATGCAAATTCTTATGTTCATCTCATCTCAGTATGCGTTGGTGTGACAGAGGCTGGCAAACTGACAGCAGTCATTTCTGGGATAGTTTTTCTCTTGACAGTGCTTTATGGATTAAATTGTTTCTCTTATAATCAACCTCACCCAGATACAGGATTCTGACCCTCTCTGCGATGGTGTGATATGGTATTGCCTTTTACATATGAAGTTCACTTCTGTTGTTTCAAAATCATTTTGTATTGTCGTTTTATACCTGTTGCTTCTGAAACAGTGGCAGTGCCTTGGTAAATTGATACCAATAATCTTATGAGCTACTGGTGTAACTTGGGTGGAAACGTCATGGACAGTTTGGTCCAAACTTAGATAAGGCCTGTGATTTTAAGGAATTGCCTGCACTGATTTTACAAGAAACCAAATGATGATTCCACGGCCTGATATAGAGGAAACCTCTGTTCTATCCTCTTGCGCAAATGTGCGTGCCAAGTTCCTTTAATCCTTGATGTGCAGCAATTAACACCATCAGGAAAGTACAGTGTTTTGCATAAATGTCTCATGAAAATAATGCCCAGCCCAATTAGGAAGAATAAACTGCTGTGGGCAGTAGAAGAGAAAAGGGGAAACTGTGACATGGAGCTGCGGAACAGGGAAAAGAAAACGGTGTACATCCCCCACCGATCCCCCTCTCATTTCTAATCACTGCAGCCATCTATTGCGATAACCGGTATAATGGGTGGTGTTGCTATTTGAAGAAGAATTCTTTTACAGCAGGAGTAGGTCATTTTGGCTGTATGGGTGGATAACTTGACATGCATATTGTTCTGAGTTACATGCATGCCATGGATTAAAAATTATAAATAAAAGTAGACTTAAATTGCTGTATTCATCTATCCATCGTCAATACTAGAGTATCTTCCAGCATCAGGCTGAAGGCAGGGATAATTTGCTATATTCAATTATACTTTAATTAAATGAAATGTTCTCACATAATTTGGTATAACCATCTGACACCATCGCTGGACTATGGCACCGCCACAGATCTTTTTTGTGAAATTTCAAGTTGTATAGTGTCCTGTGAATGCCACAGTTACACACGTTTGGAACAATGTTTACAGTTTAATTAAAAAAAAAAAAAATTATGTATATATATATTTTTATTATATTTATTATTATTATTGTTTATAGTTCAGAATGTTTTATTTTAATGTTTCTCTTCTATAGCTACTCTTGATCTGTAACTTGTTACATTTTTTGGTAAATTTCTTAGCTTAACTAGTTACATTTTTGAGTTGCTTTGCCTAACACTGAACAGTGATTGAACTGAAAAAGTAAATAAAACAGAAGCGCTGGGCACAATTGTGCAATTTACTTGAAAATGTTCTTCATTTCTAAAATTTGGAAATTCAGTACATTTCCCTAAGTTTGGAAATTGAGTCGTCTGTCAGATAAAGCTAGGCTTTGTGTATGCTTGTGTCCAGTTAATAATGCCCTCTTGTAGAAGGATTCTGGCCTATCCTGGGGTGGAATAGATCACAGTTGTGTGTTCAATGTAAATTCTGGTCTGTTCATTCACAGTATTCAATGGTTTATTGTATGGCATGGCTAGTTGAAATACGCACAACTTAAAATGTCAGGCGTCATAAAATTGAACAACAATAATGTAACATTTATGCTAACATGCAATTAAAGCCATGATTATTCTATGTAACTTGTAAATTATTCTTGTAAATTACTGGTCATAAGTTGTCTGTCTCTCTATATCTTATTCTCATTTCCTGTCATGTCGCTGACTGTCTACATGACATGCCTCTGCCTTCATTTCCAAAACACTGTTAGAGAAAACTCTATTTTACTAAATCTGTAGTAAAAGGTTTTTACTTTTTATACATTTATACAAAAGTTCAAACATACATGCTTCTCTCTCTCTCTCTCTCTCTCTCTCTCTCTCTCTCTCTCTCTCTCTCTCTCTCTCTCTCTCTCTCTCTCTCTCTCTCTCTCTCTCTCTCTCTCTCAGGCGTGCACACACACACATACACGCAGACATTTGAAACACCCACTCAGAGGAGTGTTATGTGAGGTAGTCTTTCATCGTGGCTTGGGAAAGATTGTAGGTTTATCATTGACCAAATGGAGAAGTAACAGTAACATGCAAATATGGTGTCTGCCACCTGAATTTGCATGTACTTTGTAGCCTAAAATTAGAAATCAATACAGTCTATAATGATTCAAATATAGTGTGGAACATAAGCACAAACATTTCATACAGTAAACAATGTTCTTTGTGCATATACCCTAGTAGTACATGTGACCATTTTACTGTATTACAGTAATGCTATCCTCTTTTTAAAGGCGACTCTAATAACACCCCTACAGTGTTTCTGCAGACAGATATGATGATGAGCTCTCTGTGTAGTGTGTATTTTGAGATCTCTGACCCTCTTTAGATGGGGACAGTCATCTAACACAGCAGGGTGTATCACAGAAACCAATCTTGTCTAAATCTGAAATGAGGAAGTTTGAGGCTTTCGTTTTTAAAAGTGATGCCTACATATTGGACAGTGAACAACTTTAGTTTGACTCAAGGAAATTTGATGAAGCAAGTTGAACCACAAAGACTGAAGCATGTTGAACCACAAAGACTGAATGTCTTACAGCCTGCTTTCGGTACTTAACTTCCCTATGCAGCATTTACATTGTTAGCACTTTTGAAAATACACTTGCATGTGTATTATTTAGGACAATTAAATCTAATTTGACCTAACCAGAATTAGTTCCTTAAGTCTGTTTACATGCACTTTTAAAAGTTGTACTAATGAAATAATTCTTTTTTAAAAACATTTAATGTTGAGTCTGACTGAAACAGGACTAATGGGGCCACACAATGTGATTATCGGTTGTCTAGCATGTATTTGACGTCAATAAATATTAATATACTTTTAGTGCTTTGGTGGTAGTAGTAGCTGCAGCATATATCATAAAGAATGTGTATGTTTTTGGTCTGTGTATGTTTGTTTGTATAAGTTTTTCTAATTTTCTAGTTTGGTTTCATATTGATAATATCTGGAGGGACCAGTGCCTTTTATTCTAGAGTTAGGGGAATTGAAGTGGCATTCTGGTTAAGGCCTCTTTCCTGCGGGCTGTGGAAGGGCCGATCTGTAGGGCTGCAGATAAGAAGAAGCGTCCATAGAAAATGAGTGTGCGAGTAAGATTTCCAAATGGAACTAAAAGGCCATTTCCAAAGTTTCAGTCCTTTTCATTAGCTATAAGCTGCAGGTACTAGGTAAACATATACGACGTATATTTATTTGGTGCATATTTGTCTAAATTTAAGTGTTAACAATAATTTATAATGACTTTCCAAAGATACTTAGCATGAGTGTCCCCTGAATACAACTGACTTGTATGGACCCCTTTCATAGACTGTGGTGACTTTCCGAAGTTATTAATATCGTAAATCTAGCAAAGTTTATATATACATATATATATATATTTTTTTTTTTTTCCAAGACATTTGAAATTAGACTTATTTTTAAGACATTTAATGTACATTTATAAGACTATACTTTGTGTTAAAGCTGCTGTGTGAGTGTTTCTAATACAATGGCTGAGGGAGTGATGGCAAATTTGATATCTTGTTGGATCAAATGGTGCGTGCAGAAATTATATTTGTTATAGTTTTCATTCACCACTATAGAGGTTTACCCAGCTTTGACAACTTCACTTCTGAGAACCCAGGAAATGTTAAAACTGCGTACATTGAAGCGTGCCCTAGTGAAAAAAAGTATACTTTATTGTATTTGAAATATATTCCCTTTTTCAATAGTACATTGCAAATATACTAACAGAAATTGTACTATCTTTAAATATATTAAAAGTATATTAGCATCATGCTTTTACCTATTTTCACAATATAACTTTTAACACGCTTTAAAATAATTGTACTTTATTTTAAAAGACACTAGTAATGTACTTGTCACATAAATAAAGTACACTTTATTATCACTAATCAAGCATGTAATTAGTCCCTACACAGGCATATACTTAAAGGGTTAGTTCGCCCATTTAAGAAATGAAGTTGTATGAAATCCTTACCAGCACTATAGTGCATGCATACACACTGACCCACTCTGTTGTCAACTCCCTGGTCAGAGTTCTGCCCGCTGGAAGTTTTTCAATGAAGTACTCCCGGTTATTTTCCGGGGTCACAAAACTGTGCGTTTTTACGTGAAAAAATTATTTGCGTTTCAAAGCTTGATTCATTTACCACACAAAAAACACGCCGGTCAAAATTCATACCGCAGTTTTAATCGGCACTATTTTCTATCCTTTTCTATCAATCCGCGCTGCTGTCAACGTCAACAGTGCGCACGTTCCGATCAGCTGTTGATAGCGCGACTCGCTGACAACATGTCTGACTGCGAAACTTCTGATGATGAAACCAATTTTAGCACAATGTCAGACGGATCAGATGATGAAAGTAATTTTAGCACAACGACAATGTTATTGATTGCAACACCAAACCTCAATTGTGTGTGTGTTCAATCAAATTGTTTTCTCAGCAAATTGTACCAATATCCCTATAGGCTATACTGTTTTTATATTAGACATCTTTTCACGTGTTTTATAATGGAGTCTAAACATCAGCTTGTTTACCGTACAGTTTAGACATGGGATCATAAAGTTA
Organism: Rhinichthys klamathensis goyatoka; assembly: GCF_029890125.1. NCBI lineage: Eukaryota > Metazoa > Chordata > Actinopteri > Cypriniformes > Leuciscidae > Rhinichthys > Rhinichthys klamathensis. The sequence continues at coordinate 149,529 of NW_026606811.1, forward strand.
GTATATAGTGTATATATATATATATATAGAACTTACCCGTGGTACTGGCAAAACTCTTTAATTTTTCTTTTTCCTCCTTGGTTGTAATCGTCTTCGCTGAAGTGAGCACTACACACACGAAAATCCTTTATTCTGGATATTTTAGCTCCCGCAGAGTATAGCCGATGGCAATCAGCCAAAGCTGTCTCATAGTTATATTCGAAACAGGAAAACGATGGAATCTGAACTTTGATCCCGGCACATCCTTGTGGTCACAGCCTGGGAATTAAAAAGTTCGCACCATTGTTAATTTAAGACTTTTTACGTCGTTGTCAATCGATTGTGTAAACACTATGGAACAGCTGATCGGAACGTGCGCACTGTTGACGTTGGCAGCAGCGCGGATTGATAGAAATGGATAGAAAATAGTGCCGATTAAAACTGCGGTATGAATTTTGACCGGCGTGTTTTTTGTGTGGTAAATGAATCAAGCTTTGAAACGCAAATAATTTTTTCACGTAAAAACGCACAGTTTTGTGACCCCGGAAAATAACCGGGAGTAGGCCTACTTCATTGAAAAACTTCCAGCGGCCAGAACTCTGACCAGGGAGGTGACAACAGAGTGGGTCAGTGTGTATGTATGCACTATAGTGCTGGTAAGGATTGCATACAACTTCATGTCTTAAATGGGCGAACTAACCCTTTAAGTATACTTGAAGTTGTTCCAATTTAGTAGCCTACACTAAATACACTTAAAGTTATGCTTTACTACAATCTAATTACAATTAAAATATACTTAGTACAAAATTAGTTGTTTCAAAATGGCACACTTCCAAGTTAACTATAATCATTAACACAGTTGAAGTATAATGATAATTAGTCTGCATGGCTGCAAGTATACTTAGCATATTTTTTTTCCACCAGGGTGTGTTTTACAGGTGTAAGGTGATTTAGTTCCAACAGCTTGTTAGATATACTAAGAATTAGGAACTTCTGTAAAAATAACAAATTTGATACAATAAGTTCCTGAATTCATATCTAAATTAATTTCCTTTTTGCCATATCTGTTACTTGTAGATGGCTTGGACATGAAATCAATAATACTGCATGACTAAAGCCTTGATAAGGTGCTTAATACTGACCCTTTCAGCAGTGTTTGAAGTCAAATTTTGGGATGCATTATTGTCAATGTGTTGCTTGGAATTCATTAGTTAATACTTAATGCGACTAGAGCCTCATTTGCACTTCACATCAGTGTGTTATCCATGCAGCTGGTTAAAAAGTTTCAGCCAACAAACACATGAGTGCATTATGATCAAACAAATAAGCTGTCCAAAGTTTTCACGATTATAGATTAAATGTGTTTTAACTATTGTTTTTATTCATACTTATTGTTTCACGTTTTTGTTAGTGGCTGGAATAAAAATAACCACAGAGAGTTTAAAGAGTAGAACAGTATTATTGTTACCAATATGGAAGTTGTGGCTGGGCAGAAAAAGAGATCATTAATTTCCTTTACAAATTTGACAAAAAAGATGTCCCAGATAAGCAAGAAATCATAGCCAGGCAGTGGGTGTCAATTTCATAACGGGCCAATGAAAACATTGCTCTGAGAAAGGGAAAAGAGCTTGGCATGATCTGCTTCTACATCTTCTATATACACTCTACCGGTCTAAGATTGTGAATAGAATACATCTGCTCAGTCTTTATTATTTATATTCTCTACAGTTTAATACTAAAGCCATCAACACTGCGTGAACTAAGAAATTAATGTATGGGAAACATGTAGTGACCAAAAAGTGTTCATCAAAAGTATTGTGTATTTTAGCCTATTTCCAAGTAGGCCAATTTGGCCTTAATAAAGATAATATTTTAGTTTCGTAAGGAAATTTGTGGGCCAAATGTTTTTCTACAAAACTAAATTCAAACCTTACAAGGTAACAAAATATAAAAGAAAAAAAAGAGTGACAGACCATTTAGGCCATAAATAGGGGTGGGCGAAGATGATAACTTTTTTTCATTATTTTATCTTGTTATTAAAAATAAGAACATAAATCCACATTACAAATACAATATAATATACAAATGAAATAAACTGTACTTTTTTATTTTTTCACAGTAGGTGTATAACCGTAGTATTCAAGTAAAAAATTGAATAAACAAATGTAAAAAATAAAACACTACATAGACATCACTGTAGTGTAGAGCATGCACTGATTCTTAATAAAGCTACTGAAGTTATTCAGTGAAGAGCAGTACGTGATTTTTATCTTTGTCTTTTGTTTATGGAAATGCAGAAATTAAATTTAAAGCTCCAATCTCCTCCCGAAAAAAGTCGGTTGAGGCCTCAATGACTACTTCACTCAGAGAAGCTGTCAATTTTTCAGCTGTCAATCATGACGTCACACTCCCGTTTTTATAGCATCAAATAACTAACTAAAACCAAACTTTTTTTTTTTTTTAAATGAACATTTGAACTTTCGCCAGCGTGATAAAAACTACATAAAATGACAGAAATAATTTTTGGGGAAAAAATTTATTTGAAGTGTAATTTGAATTAGTTTGCCTCACGTCCCATTAGATTACATGGAGAGGGTGGGGTTTATGACCTATACTGGGACCAGACAGCTAGGGGCGATCGAAAAGTTTGGCTTCACTTTTCAGGACGTGTGCGGCACACTTGGTTGGGACGGAGGCGCCAGAACTACCCCAGATAGCACAAGTCTATTTGATGTTATATTTACATCTGGAAGACGTATTTTTAAGAGTGTTTGCCCATCTGCAAGATGTCTATAGGACGTTTCCTGTCAGATGTCAAATAGACGTTTAGAAGATGTCAGTTTAACATGCATTCTAAATCATTACATCTTAAAGACATCTTCTAAACGTCTATTTGACATCTGACAGGAAACGTCCTATAGACGTCTTGCAGATGAGCAAACACTCTTAAAAACTCTTTATACTCGTAAATATAACATCGAATAGACTTGTGCTATCTGGGACAACTGATAGAATGTGCGCTCTAGCACGATACTACAATATTTCTTCAAAAGCAGATCGTGGAGACATTTTAATCGTTCATGATCAAAAATCATGTTATTTGACACCCCTAATAGATCTATATCTGAAATAGATATTGCACAATGCACTTATTCAGTAAAGTTGTGCTTTTGTAGGTTGAAACTTTCTTAAGCCTGTTAAGCAAGCAAAATAGAAAAGTATTACATCTGATAAGTGACAGTGTTGTTTTCTTCCCCAGATCCCTCATGTTTACTCTGCCTGTAAGTATAATCATCTCTAAAGTCCCTTTCTTTTCTTTTTTTACTTTTTACTTTAACAGTAGTGGTGATGGTGGTGTGTGTGTGTGTGTGTGTGTGTGTGTGGGTGGGTGGTATTCTGTTTTGAGGCAAATATAGATTTGCATACAGTCATTGATGTATTGTTTACATTACGGTACTCGATCCATTTCTTCCAGTGTTTTAGAAATAGATCCTCTATAACCATACTACCAAGTAAGGGGATGTCCTGCTTATACCAATGCCTTGTAATTCTCTTCTTACCAGCTACACTTGATATATTAATAAGATATACATATTTTCTCAACTCTCTGTTTAATATTTCCAAGATATAATGTTGTGTAAAGTCCTTTTCTAATAATAACCATTTTACAGCCTGGATAAATGATACCAATAGTTTTAAGCTTAAACCACTCAATCTGTTTTGCAACATCAAATAATGTGGGACATTTACCGACTGTACACTGGTTTTGTGTCTTTGTTTAGGTTCACTGTGCCTATACAAGATAAACCCCACAACGTCAGAAATCACTATGTTTGTAGGAGACAGCTCCCTTTGCAGTGTGCAGAACACCAATATTACAAACACTCCGAATAGCATCATAGTGACTGGACTGCAGCCTGGAAACACATATTTCTTTAAAATCAACTGCTCAGATGTGTGCTGTGGAAACTTCTCCACCAGTAAGTCTTTACTACTTCTAAATAACAATTGATAAGGTGTAAATGTTTTAGTGGTTTTGAGCAATGAGGTCACTGTTGTTCAGAAAGGAGCATTATTAAGAAAATGATATTTCTGCCTTTTTCACTCTCGTTTACATTCACCATTTCACTCTTTCATGCACTTTTCTCATTCTTTCATTCACTCACACTCTCAATATTTCTCTACTTGCATAACAGATGCCTCCATCACGCAACTCAACTCCACCACAATATATCTGAACGAGACGGGCCAGTTATCATTGACCAATCGATCTTTTACTCTGCGTAAGTCCCAGCCAATCACAATCGCAAATGCATCAATAACATAAAATGAAAATAAATTTTTAGACAGCTGTATGATATAAGCTAATATTTTTATATAGCAGCAGCTTTGTTTAATACGTGTAAAACATGAATGATTAAAGGAAATTCTGTCATCATGTTCTCATCTTCACATTGTTCCAAACTCAAATTACTTTCCTTTATATGACTCGTATGACCAGTCGGTCAAGTTCTAGAAAGGACATAAAAGCACCATATTACTCAGGGCTCTGTGTTCCAAGTCTTCTAATATGATACAGTATTATAGCTTTGTGTGAGGACTTATTTGTGCATAAACATTTACAAATATTGTGCATGAAGATGGTTATGATGACATAACATGCCAAAATGTATTGGTTCTTGCATGTGACATCCCTGAAATTAAATGCATCCCTCAAATTAAATTTGAGACCTTTTTTTCTTTTTAAACCTCGAAAGCCTTTGGTCACAACCATTTTCATTGTATGTTAAAAAACAGGGTGAATGGTCTGCTAAACATCTGTTTTATCATGAGAGTAAATAATGACAGAATTTTCATTTTTGGGTGTCCTTGTTGACTTTCTTGCACTCAGCTAAGTCCACATTCGCTCTCTTGCACTTACAGGCCCCGACCCTGTTAGTAACGTGTCTGTGTACTCCATCACAGTGAGCTCAGTGAACCTGAGTTGGATACTTCTAAATGGCATTAGCCCGTATTATAGAGTAGCTTGGGATTTAAACCTGCTCACTACTAACCAAACCTCCATGCAAATCTTACATCTTGCACCCGGCACCAAATACACCTTCAAAGTCACCTCTGTGGCCTCTGATAACAGCACTACGGGGCATGCTGCTGAGATATCTCAAAACACAAGTAAGTACTCTAGGCAGAATAGAATAGGGGGTTTAAAGGTGTCTCTATTGTATTGTGGAGTAAATCGATCCAAGGTTTGTGTGTGGATTAGCCTGGTTAAAACCAGACCATTCTCAGTTGCAAAGCATCATAGACAAATCATTTCAAGAGGGGCGTCACCAACGGACGTTGCGGATGGACCTAAAACCAATCAGAGCGATGAAGGAGATGACGTATGTAGAGCGGCTCCGAGTGTTGTTCTTTGCTCGGTTTTTAACAAAAAGGAAACGTTTAAATCGCTAAAAACAGACGCGATAGCTGAATAGAACGAGTGATGTTCGACGGCGGCATCCATCTTTGTAATGTAGGCTACAAAATCTGCTTCAAAATCCCAGCGCTGTCGTCATCGTGTAAAGCCCGCCCCAACGTTTCTGATTGGTGCCTCGATTTCAACGGATTGGAAATGGGTTTGAATGAGCTCTTTGCCAGACAGAGCAAATCTAAATTTGTCGGAAGTTGTCTGGGTTTTCCCAGGCTATGTGTGGATGCCAATGGCTGTGAAATGTACTTCTACATTACCATTCACAAGTTTAGGTCGGGTAAACTTGTTGTAATGTTTTTGAAAGAAGTCTCATGTTCTTCCAGGCTGCATTCATTTGATCAAATATACAGTAAAATGGTAATATTGTGAAATATTACTACTATTTGAAATCTCTTTTTTTTGTATTTGAATAAACTCATCAGTGTCACATGGTCCTTCAGAAATCATTCTAATATGCTGGTTTGGTGGTCAAGAGATAGTAGTTATTATTATTATTATTATTATTATTATTATTATTATTATCTATGTTGAAAACAGTTGTGCTGTTTAATATTTTTGTGGAAACCATTATGATTTTTTTTTCAGGATTCCTTGATGAATATAAAGTTTTTAAAAAATATTTGAAAAATAAATCTTTTGTAACATTATAAATGTCTTAACTGATACTTTTGATCAATTTAATGCATTGTTCCTGAATAAATATATACATTTCTTCTTACACTACCGTTCAAAGGTTTGGGGTCAGTTTATGTATGTTAATGAAGGTCTGTTTACCCGTGTTCAGGTCCAGCACAAGTTGAGAATATCACTGTGCTGAATTACAGTAACAGCAGTTTGACCGTGGTTTGGGCAGCTCCTCTCGGTCGTGTGGACTCGTATGAGGTGAATGTGTCCGGTGCTGAGCCGAAGACCATCACCATCTTCACCAACTCTTCAGTAATCGGTAACCTCATGGCAGGACGTGTTTACAACCTCACTGTCACCTCCATCAGTGGAGTCCTGAAGAACATCTCTAACATATTGCAGACTGCCACTAGTGAGTCAGAAAAGCTTCACACACTCTCCATCTTGTCACCAGAACATCAAACAAAACCTTAATGCATTTATTACATCTGCAGGTCCATTTATAGTGTCTGTGTGTGTGATATTTTCCTCTCAGAGCCTAACCCGCCGGAAGCTCTTGGCGTGAGCGGTCAGACTAATGTATCTATTTCTTTGCTGTGGTCGAAACCCTTATCAATGGATGGATTGACTGTGTCCTATGAAGTGTTGTATAGATCCAATACTTCAGGGGTCAACCTGACTTTGATTCAAACCACCTCTTTAAACACGACGCTCACAAATTTATCATCGGGTAGTCAGTATGACATCACTGCTGTCACCATAGGAGTAAAAGATCTCAGAAGCACTTGTGTAAATCTCATCGCATATACAGGTACTGCACAGCACGAGCACACTGCATTTAACTTAAGCTGTTGATCGTGTAAACTAAAAATTAACGCCACAATTATGTTTACAGTATATTTTACTGGGTGTATGGTTGTATAAGTGTGTTTGTGTTTCCACAGTTCCTGATACAGTGCAAAATCTGGTGGTTTCCGCTGTCAGCACCAATTCAGTCAATCTGACGTGGCTTCCCCCTAATGGGAGTTTCAACCTGTTCTCCTATAGTATTAGCATCTCTTCACCCGATCAGACTCTCAATACCACATCCAACAATTATCAGATTACTCAGTTGCAGCCTGGGACTCAGTATAATTGCAGCATCAGAACACTCATAATAGCTGCCAGGATATCTGGACCCTCACAGTTCATACAGTGTAATACCAGTGAGTCTAAATACTACACATCGCTCTCTAAACTGTAGAAGAATATACTCTTGTGTAATGTTGTCTGTCCTAATGAGGTTTTCAGCCAACTAATGGGCATTTTGCATTATAGTCCATTTGGTAGGTATGTGCCAATGTTAACATTAACGCTGCGTTAATGTTAACATTGGCACATACCTACCAAATGGACTAGCACCATATTTGATCCTTTTTGACAGGAATGAAAATGAGACTGTGAGGGATAGAAGTACAGTGTGTTCAAAGGATTGTACTGTTTTTTTAACAACATGTCAGCTGTTCAGCTGACAAAATACCATTTCAAAAGACTTTCAGGAGACAAAAGCTCCCTGAAACCGGTTTAAAGGTTGTGAGTTGTGACAATTCCATGTGATCTAAGACCTTTATTTAGTGCACTGCGTGTCATTGTAAAGGCTTTAAGTCTATCCCTCAGAGCATTGTTTTCATTCATGTTAAATTCAGTATGGCTTCTAAGGTCTTTAGTCTTTGCTTACTCAAATTCACACACATTAATATGTCTAGTGCAGAATATAATAGTGTGCATTCTCTTTCAGAGCCACTGCCAGTGACTAATTTAACTGCCTCTCCTGTCGGCACCACTGTGATGCGCCTGTCCTGGTCTCATCAGAGTTACAACCAATCTTTATATCTGTATAATGTGAGTGTAAATGGGGAACGATGGATACAGAATAGCAGTGAGACCATAAATGTCTTTGACCTGATCCCCGGGAACAACTACACCTTTACTGTGCGAACTGTAGTAAACGGCATGATCTCTGAACCTGTAGCCATCTCTGCCTTCACAGGTATTCCAATTCACACATTTCTCAAACACGTCTCTTATACTACACACCACAACGCAGTAAAACTACTAGATGTATGTAAAGATGTATTTATTCCCCACATTTTTACAGGACACTGTCTATACCGCTGTGATGTTGATTAGTAACCCTCTTTCTCCTCCTCTCTTAATATGTGTGATCAGTTCTTGGGAAAGCGTCCAATATTTCTGCAGTAGGCAGTACTCAGAGTATGAGAGTGGATTGGAGACCGCCTGCTGGTATTGTGAGTCTCTACAACGTCCAAATCCTGCTAAACGGAACTGTTTTAAAGACCGAGAACCGAACGAATGAGACTACCGTGGTGTTCTCAGACTTGCTGCCTGGAACTCAGTACTTGGTCATTGTGACAAGCATCAGTGGACCCATAAAGCAGGACAGCGATAGTGTGTTAAATGCCACCTGTAAGACCCTTCACACATTCTGAAATAAACACTGTGAATTACTCATGTACAAGCACTTAAAGCACTACTCGCATTAAACTCATACTGCACACTATTGTATGGGCATTTGCATGCACTTTGTGTGAAAAGTAAGTAAGACATTTGCTTTCAGAAACAAAGAGCTGACTAGTCTGTTCTAACCAGGCATATCACACTGGAAGTAGCACTTGAGTATGTCCTTTTAAAGAAAGAGTATTACAGTTTTCACACCACTGTGCAGTTTTTTGATAAATTTCCCGTTTCCTAATTCTTTTTTTCACAGTGCTGTTTATTAATAGTTTAAAGTTTTAAAGTTCAAATGTACTTTTACAGCAGCTTTTGTTTAGTTTAGGTGATATGGTAGTCATCCTTAGATATTTTTGTTACAGATTTCATAACTTTTATAACATACATGGATATGAAAATGTGAAATGATGACCTGTAGGTGGTGCTCTCTGCTTGTGTGTATATCACATCTGTGACTGTTTTGTTGTCATTTCAGTGCCTACTTCCCCTGGCGAGTTAAGGACAGAGCAGAGCACAAACTCTCTGTACATCAGCTGGGCTCGACCGCTCAACATGAGTTTAGTGTCACACTACTACTTGCAGTACAGCAACAACACACTCATTACAAACTCGATGAACTGCAGCCAAAACTACAGCTCTCTGACAGGACTCAGTGCAGGTGTCCAGTACAGCATCACTGTGAGGACTGTTGGTGCACTGGGATATTTGAGTTCTCCTCAGAATCTCAATGCATATACAAGTAAGCAATGCACATTTGTTGTTATTCATGTTTACACATATATATCACGCAAGTTTAAATGAATACACTTTTGAACTCTTTCTCACTATAAATTTGATTTCGACAATACAATATTTTGATATTGTATTGATATATATATATATATATATATATTTAGACACAAGAATATGAAAAACTTTCAACATTGTTTTTATCATACATAAACGTATTTGTATTAATAAATAAATACAGGGTTCCCTTCCCCTGCCTTTTTTCGTTCTTTTTTCATATCCATGTGGCTTGCTGTAGACACATAATCTGGTGATGTCATTACATGTCTCTGCATGGTTCATTTAATTTGGTGGTTATAAATCCAAAAGTATTTGTAATGTTGCATTGTTGAAATAGGAAAAAATATCAGTATGCAGATATTCATGAGTTTTTTTGTCTTTGCATTAATGTGATTTTTCTATATATTTGATAATGTTTAACATCTAGTTCACCCAAAAATTACAATGCAGTAATTATTTGTTTCTTTTTTGAAAATTAAACTGTCAAATAGAGGCTTAGGCCAAAAAAAAGGCTTTGGTGTCCACCAAAGTGTTTTTTTTCACGTGGCTGGCGTATTTTTTCAATGGGAGCGCCACGTTTTTAGCATAACGAGGCGCTGAGCGTCTTTTTCACAAAGAGCATTCGGCATTTTTTACCGGTTGAGGAATGTTCAACTTTGGGTAAAACGCAGCTCTCATCACTGTCACTTTTTACCCAGACGTCCAAGACAGTGGAGGAGGGGCGGGACAAATACCACACCGACCATCACATTCTGCTTGTTCAACATCAACAAATGACAACAAGCATAATAACGGAACAAAATAATTTAAAACGAGAACCAGAGCAAATACTTTACATTGTATCGACATTTTTATATAGGAACAACACAAAAAACAAACTATCTGTGAAATGAGATACTAGTAGGCTAACACTTCTGCTGATACTCCGTATCATAGCAAAGCGTCTCAACTGAAAAAAAACCCCGCTGTGCTGCCAAAACGCTCTCAAGCGCCCACAGCTAGGCGTTTTCAGCAGAGTGCCTAGCGTTTTCAGCTGTCTAAAAACGCTTTGGTGGACACGCGGCCTTATATTATATTATATTATATTATATTATATTATATTATATTATATTATATTATATTATATTATATTGTATTGTATTATATATATATATATTAGTTTGCTGTCAATTTAAGACCTGACGCACAGATTCGTTATAGTGTTACTTGTTTTCTTTCTTAACTGTTTATGTTCACTTAAACCATAACTGACAGTGTTTATGTAAATACTCACCAAGAATGGCATTTTGACGTTGTTTTGTGTGTATTTGACTGTTTAAGCGTAATAAGCAGCAAAAAAGCCCTCGATTTAGTACTGAGAGGCAGCTTTATGTGCACGCAATTTGAGTGTGAGCACAAGATCTGCGGGAATGAGTAAAATTATGCGCAATACGTGCAATCCCACGCCGAAATTCAAGCCCTGTAACACCAACGATATTCATCAGTAGCAAATGAAACGAGTGCATGAGGGTAAGCGGGTTTGTGTGTCAACTCGCTGTTGTAAAGATGAGCACGAGAAAGCGCAGCTGGTATCATGCTACTCTGCAGGAAAATGAGTATTGGAAGCGTTTCATTCAGATATTATAAAATTCAACTCGCCAAAGTGGCTAGTAGGAGTGACTTCATTACACGCCACTGCTGAAATTCACCTGCATTTGGCGGATTGGCATGTGTCAATGCCAAGCCCTGTGTATATACAGTATATGTGGTCATTGTATACTTCATTGATGGTTAGAATAGGACCCTTGGCCCTGTACAGCCCATTTTTGAGCCGTACTTTGCTGAAAGATAAGTGTGTGTTTTTTTAGATCCAACTTCTGTAAGTGATTTGAGAGTGAATGGATACACTGAGACCAGTATAACTCTGAGCTGGAAGCAGCATGATGTTCAGCAATCCGGTTACTCCTACCTGCTCACCTTCACACACCCCAATGGCACATTTGACCAGAAGACTGTGAGTAACACCACAGTGCAGCTACTGTCACTGCAGTCGGCTAGTCAATACAACATCAGCATTATCACTCAGACGGCAGGTGGCACCAAGTCTGTTCCCCAGTTTATAACAGCCTGCAGTAGTAAGTAACTACACTGCATGACAACACAATACTGAGTACATTCTTGCCACATATCATGCTATCACATCTGCGCTACAGTCAGTTGTTATTTGCTTTCCAGAGCCGTTTCCGGTTCCCAATGTGAGCCACAAGGTCCTGAATGTTTCTGCCGTGAGGCTGAACTGGTCCCATCCTCAGGAGTACCGCAATGGGTTTTCCTACCAAGTATTAGTGTCCAACTGCACAGAAAACAGTAGGAACTTGTCTACTTCCTCTGAAAATATCACAGTTCAAGACTTGCAGCCTGGCACCATGTGTCAGTTCAGTCTATATAGTTTGGCCTGCGGCATTCTGGGAGAACCAGTGAACATCTCTGTCCTCACGAGTATGTACTCCCACACACACTCCAACAAGGAGAATCAAACACAAATACACCCTTTGATCCAGACAATCTTGGTAATTATTGCTCTTTACTTCCTCATTCTCTCTCTTTCTCTCCACAGAGCCCGCTACAGTGATTCCCAAACTATATAATGAAGGCTCTAATCACTCAGTCTTGGTGACGTGGGATCATCCTGTAGGTGGCCTGGACCAGTACATTCTGAACATCAGCAGTAATGGATGGAGCAGCTCTACAGTTCTCAATAGCACTAAACACAATCACACCTTCACTCAACTAAAAGCAGCAACTGTATTCATAGTCACACTCACGACTGTCAATGCAGCCTTCCAGGAAACATCGCTTCCAGTAGCAATGGCAACTTGTGAGTATTCAACCCCAAACCATAGTCAGGAATTCATGTGGCAGACCTTTATAAATAAGCATATTGGAGTGCAGTGTTTATAGATTATGATTGTGTATGTTGCAGATCCAAACAGACCGGGAGAGATTAAGGATTTTTTAAAGAGCAATCATTCTTTGTTGTTTCAATGGGCTGAAGCTCAGGATATGACAGCTGGCAGCTTCACCTACAACCTGACCTACTGGTCCAGCTATAACAACAGCCATTATCTCACTCCTAATAACACTTTCCTTTTGGATGGCTTGCGATCTGGAACATCCTATACTGTTTCTGTGGCTACTGTAGGGCCAATGAATTTCAGCAGTGAATCTGTCAGCTACAATGTAACCACCAGTAAGTTCAGCACTTAGTGGTATGGAAAATTATTTTAAAAATTGTTACATTTAAATATCATTCCAAGATACACACAAAATTTGGGGATCAATAAATTAAAGAAATTAATTCAACAACATTCACATTCACATTAGGACACATTAAATGAACAAAAGTGACATTTAAAGACTTAAAGATTTATATTTCAAATAAATGCTCTTCTTTTGAAAAGCAGCACAACTGTTTTCAACATTTGTGAAAGTAATAAATGTTTATTGAGCAACAAATCAGCATATTAGAATGATTTCTAAAGGATCATGTGTCACTGAAGACTGGCCATCACAGCAATACATTACATATTAAAATGTATTTTTAAAAAACATAAAGTCACATTCTATTTTTCACATAAGAAAGACAGTGTGGCTTGAAACAATGTGAGGGTGAGTAAATATTGACATAGTTCAAATTTTGGGTGAACTGTGCCTTTTAGACAGAGGTTCCATTTACATAAAACTATCATGAATATGTGCATTGAGATCTCCTCTTAAGTCCTCATCCTACTCTCTGCATCTGTTTTCAGAGCCTAATCCTGTTCAAAACCTACAAGTTAATTCCACAAAAACAAATGCCATCTCTGTAGTTTGGGCAAGATTGAAAGGGGTCCCAAATTATGTAGTGAGAGTGTATAGTAACAAGGTAGAGAGTTACAACACAACCAGATCAAACAGCATGACTATAGACAGTCTGATGCCTTCAACACGCTATAACATCAGTGTCCAGAGCATCACTTCTGACAACACAGAGGGAGAAGCTGTGTGGCTGCAAGCATGCACAGGTTAGTACAAACACTATAAACTGTTATATTCTGTCTATACTGTCAGGAACTTAAGACTATGAAATTTGCAGCATTCAGCATTGAGTTGTCTTGTGCTGTTTGTGTAGTTTTCGAGCTTGCACAAACATGTCCACTTTCTTGATTACTTATTTTAAGTAATTTTTAAACTCTTTAATCTGGTGAAGTTCATTAAACGTTGTTCTGAATGTCTTAATTAAAAATAAATAAAGTAGCATTGTCTTTGGTGTGTTTTGCTGTGTACAGATGCAGCACCAGTGGGCAATGTGACCTGTACGGGTCCTAATTTAACCTTACCAATGCTCACCCTCTCATGGAGCCGTCCTCCCGGTGAAAACCTGGGCTTTGAAATCAAGCTGGTTAACGTTTCTGAAGAGTTCGAGAACAATCTAACCACCAATCTAAACTACAACTTCACTGGACTCAAGTACAACAAACGGTACAGTGCCAAGCTCTGGACACTCGGCTGTGGGAAGAATAGCACAGTGAAGGAGATCTCCTGTATGACCGGCTTCACAAGTAAGGAGAGTTATATCTGTTTCGTATTTAGTTTTTATGAGTGCATATCACATATTTCTTATTTTTCTGTGTTTGTAGGACCTGTTGTACCTAAAGTGACAGCAGTGAGTGTATCTGAGCTACAATATAACAAGTTTACTTTGATTCTTCATCAAGACATCTTTAATGACACGAATGGTTCTGTGTTCTTTTATGGTGTGCTTGTCTCCTCCGGCACAGATGGTATGTCTAATAAACCTGAGACTTTTATGTGTCTTCTTTTGTAATTCTCTAAAATCCATTGATGGCTTATTGTAGCATTTAACTCAGTAAAATACCACTTTATTAGTGTCTTTAATAATTGGGTAGTAAAAAAAACCAACTAATTTACGCTACCATTCAAAAGTTTGGGGTCGGCAAGATTTTTTAAATGTTTTTGAAAGAAGTCTCTTATGCTCACCAAGAATGCATTTATTTGATCAAACTAGAGTTTAAACAGTAATGTTGTGAATAATAATAATAATTGTTTTCTATTTTAATACATTTTAAAATGTAATTTATTCCTGATGTCAAAGCTGAATTTTCAGCATCATTACTCCAGTCTTCAGTGTCAAATGATCCTTCAGAAATCATTCTAATATGCTGATTTGCCTCTCAAGAAACATTTCTTATTATTATTATTATTAATGCTGAAAATGCTGCTTAATATGTTTGTGTAAATCATGATTCTTTTTTTTTAGGATTCTTTGATGAATAGAAAGTTAAAAAGAACAGCATGTATTTGAAATTGATCTTTTGTAACATTATGAAACATTACAACATTACTAAATGTATTTACTGTCACTTTTGATCAATTTAATGCATCCTTAAGTATCAATTTCTTTAAAAAAAAGACTTTTGAATGATAGCGCATATCATTTTATTAGAATGTATTTCAGACGAGACCACTTTGGCAAGTTTACTTGAGTTTATTAAACACAATTTATCTTTGGCGTTATGGTTCTTTATGGGGGTTCTTGCTCCATAATTAATGATATACGTAGCTTTAGCATTAACCCCCCTATGGAACCATCGGCTTGAGCAATATTCAGATGATTAAGACAGTTAGTAATGGTCGCAGTCTATGCCTACGTGGCCTGTCTGAACTGACGCTGTGCTCGATTTTATCTAAATTTTCCATTTTAATACTCTACACTCACTATTACTATTCTTTTTAGATGTATAATATATAATAATAATATAAAAGTATATTAAAAAAAGAAGAGTTGGATTGTAATCATTGTGCACTAAATATGAGTTTTGCCTCCTGCAGACTGCTGGGTCAAGACTAAGAAGTTGGATCAATGCCTGTTGAACACCTATGAGGACTGGAAAGCAAAGCGGTGCAACACATTCCTGGCTGTTATCAAAACAACAACAACAACAACAGGGTCTAGAAGTGTGCAGGACCAAACAATCATCATTGGAGATGAAACTATGTGGAATAGTTACAAAAATGGAGAACTAAATGCCAAAGGCAGTTACAAGTAAATCAATACACTTCCCATACTTTGCATTAACTTCAGTGCTGCATAGATTAAAACTCATTAGAACAGTGTTACGGTTATTTCCATCACTAAACTAAACTGAACTGAACTACTGCACTTTGTTCTTAATGCTTCCTGATGATGCCTCCATCTTCTGGACTACTGTGATGAATCACAGAGCGTTGTTATGTCTTCTGCATTATGTTGTCATGTGTTTGGCTTTCTTGCAGTGTTGCTGTCATCACTTTCACACATCTGGAGTTAAATAACCGTTTAGTGGATGTGTCTAATTCATACTACTCCATATCTGAGTTTAGTCCCATCACTCTGCCAGAGAACCCAGGTAACTACTGGGAGACTTTCTGTCAATATTTAAAGCACTTACTTCATTGCACCTGCATTTTCACAGTAACACATCCCTCCTAATGTCACATGAAAATTATTGATGTGTGTACAGTATAACAAACAGATTTCCATTAAGGACAAACATTTAGATGAGATTACAGCTGGGGTTCCCAGACTTTTGTGGTCGCATATTTTTAGCTTTTAAAAATCTGGCTTTGTTACGAATAACAACACTTATTTTTTTCCTATTTATTTATTTTATTTTTTTATTTACATTGTTACAAGAACTGTGCCAATGAATGTGCTCCCGAACGATTTGTTACTTACCCTGTGTCTAATGAGTGGACATGGCTTATGTGTAACAAATATGTGATATTTTGGATAGTCATACAATTTTTCCATCTGCAACTCTAGAGCCAGTGTATATATAAATTATATAAAATTTGATCAATTTCATACTGTTATATTTTTGTTGACTTGACTGAATTGTTTTGTCATTCTCCATCGTTCAGTGGTAATTGGAGGAGCAGCTGCAGGAACCGGTGTAGCTGTTGTTTTTCTTGTAATCATCATTGGGGTTGTGGTTTGTAGACGGTAAGACATTTTACAGATCTCATACATGATTCTTGATGTTTGGAGTGTTTTAATGGTTTGATTTAGAGTTTGTGTTTGATATTCATAGATTTGAAGGTTTTGTGTTTGATATTCATAGATTTGAAGGATTTAAATCCTTCAAATCTATCATATCAAACACAAACTCTAAATCAAACCATTAAAACACTCTTGACCCCCCCCCCCCCCCCCCCCCCCCAAAAAAAATAAATAAAATAAAAATAAAAACCCAAAACAAAATCTGTCATCATTTACTCACCCTCAAGTTGTCCCAAACCTGCATGGATTTCTTTATTCTGCTGAACACAAAATAAGATATTTTGAAAAATGCCAACAACAAAACTTTAGTTTAGTTTAAAGCTGATGGGCCCTAAACTAAACAGTATTTTTTTCCCCATACTATGGAAGTCAATGGGATCCATCCACTGTTTGGTTACCCATATTCTTCAAAATATTTTTTGTGTGTGTGTTCAGCTGAAGAAAGAAATTCATACAGGTTTGGAACAATTGAGGGTGAGTAAATGATGACAGAATTTTTATTCTTGGACGAACTATCCCTTTAAGATTACTTTACCATGTGCCCACACAGTAATGCTAGATTAAAGTGTTCCTCAAGTCTGTTTTATGTATTAATGGACAGTGGCAACTAGATAATCATATTTATGCTCTCAATATCTCAGGAACCAAAGAAAAGATGATTCTATTAGTGTTCCTATCCACTCTATAAGGTCAGTATACTGGTCTCCTCAAAACAACACAATACATACTGGAAACAAACAATAGAAAAAGTAATAAATATCAATCCACAAAAATGTAACCTTTAATTTTTGTTTTGTTTTCTTACAGAAACAAAGTGTAAGTAATCATATATGTTTGTTCACTCTCTTTTTTGTGCATATATTCATGATTTGACTGAATATTTTTACTACGTCTGTGATTTTTGAGATGGGGAAAGAATGTGAAATTGTGTCTCATAGCAATTGAAAATAAGCCCTTTTTCTGTAACATTTATGTTCATATATTGTATTTACACATGGTGTCTTATATCACATTTTATCATGTTATTTAATGGTGTCACAGGAGTGATCCAATAAAGGTGGAGGATTATGAGGCTTACTACAGGAGGCAAAGGGCTGATTCCTTCTGTGGATTTGCTGAAGAATTTGAGGTGATTTATATCTTTGGTTTCTTTGTAGATTTACAACTGATCAACCTTAATAATAAATAATGATTGGCATTGCAAGTATTGCAACTAGATTTCCATTTTCCATTTATTTTTGGTAGCAATATCTGATTGGTTTGCTTTGACCATGTTTTGTTCCTCTTCATTGCTTTAACAAATGCTTTATGACGGATGTTTCATTATTTATGTGAATGTAGCAAAATCAAATGATACAGAAAATAAATGTATGATTTAAATAAATGTGTGTGTGTGTGTGTGGTTGTAGGATCTAAGGCCGGTTGGGATCAATCAGCTGAAGACTGTTGCTCTGGCCCCTGAAAACAAAGCCAAGAATCGTTATAACAATGTGCTTCCATGTAAGAACTTCTCCACTCACGAGTGTTTACCTTTACCTGTCCTTCGGATGAGACGTTAAACCGAGGTCCTGACTCTCTGTGGTCATTAAAAATCCCATGCACTTTTCGTAAAGAGTAGGGGTGTAACTCCGGTGTCCTGGTCAAATTCCCTCCATTGGCCTTTATCAATCATGGCCTCCTAATAATAATACCCATGCTTTCAATTGGCTCTCTCTCTCTCTCTCTCTCCACCTATAGCTGGTGTGTTGTGAGCGCACTGGCACAGTTGTTCTGTGGATGTCGAGGAGAGACCCCTGACATGATTGTAAAGCGCTTTGGGTGTATAGTAGTACATAGTAAAGTGCTATATAAATGCCTCATTTCATTTCATGAAGTAACACAAGACCAAGTTCCCTCCACATCTAGTCTGTTCTGTACATATTTATAATGGTTCATGTCTTCTCTACAGATGATTCATCTCGTGTCAAGCTCTCTGTGCTTGGCAACTCATTTGATGACTACATCAATGCCAGCTACATGCCGGTAGGAAAAACTACAAAAAAAAATCATTATCTATTTACACATTTTTCATACTAACTGTGTGATATTTCCAGGGTTACACATCAAAGAAGGAGTTTATCGCAGCCCAAGGGCCACTGCCCTGCACTGTCAATGACTTTTGGAGGCTGATTTGGGAGAAAAATGTGCACACTATTGTCATGCTCACCAAATGCAACGAGCAGGGACGGGTACAGTATACATTCATCCTTCACTTTATCTGTGATCTCACTTGCCAGAGCCTTTATTGTCAGATTAGGATACATGTCTTCATCATACATGCATCATCTTTAAAAGCCTAAATCACTTGACCACTACATATTCAGTGTTCATATCCTCTTTCAGATTCTTTTTTCTAATTGAAGTATTGAACTTAATGAGCTTAAATAGATGTTGCCACAATGTTCTGTCCCTCTCAGGTAAAATGTGAGGAATACTGGCCAGCAGATATAAAACATTTTAACAATCTGACAGTGATGACTACTTCTGAGATTCCATTGGAGGACTGGACTTTACGTGACTTTGAAGTGAAAAATGTAAGTCTATATTATTATTACAGATAGACCCAGGCTACTGTAACACTAAATGACACTTGTTACACAGACCCATGTGTTACACAAACACATTTTTGTCACTGTTGTTTTATTTGATTTTTTTATTCCTATAAAGTCACAATTATCTTAATTGGTATCATGTTTGTAATATCTTAGTGTTATGTCTTAATTGTAACATTATGCCTCATGTACTGTAAAGTACTGTGTTGATGTTTTGGGATAAATTATTCTCGTCATAACAGGTGAAAACAGCAGAGTCTCGATCAGTTCGTCACTTCCATTTCACAGCATGGCCAGACCATGGAGTTCCTGAGACCACTGAGCTTCTCATCAACTTCAGACACCTGGTCCGAGAACACATGGACCAGTACTCGAGACATTCACCCACACTTGTGCACTGCAGGTACTTGAACAGTTCCTGAACTCTCAAATAGACAAACAAGTCTACTCAACACTGTTTTATTATTATACTCCCGCAAAGAAAAAGTCATTTTCTGGTAACCTTTTGTTTTCGTAATGCAGTGCCGGTGTGGGCCGGACGGGAACCTTCATCGCCATTGATCGGTTAATCTTTCAGATCGAGCGGGATGGTGTAGTGGATGTGTATGGGATCATCCACGATTTACGCATGCACAGACCACTCATGGTACAAACAGAGGTACATTCATTAACACATTTTTTCATCTCACTGCACTGTTTGTACAGTATGTTCTTTTATCCACCTTATTCTTAACGCAAGAGCGTGGGTGCGGCCATTGTAACTTAACTGTGTTGAGACTTCCGGTCTCATCTGGTTCCAGTTATTATAGCTGTACACTGTAAACTGTCCGTTATGCTGCTTGATATTGCAAACTGTAACTTGTTATCATATTATTTTAATTGATTATTACACAGAAAATAGCTTACCTCTGCGTTGAAAAATAGTGTGGATATATCTTTAACAAATAATCATCAAATATGAAATTTCAATAACTGTTTTGTAAGCCATAATCAGGATCTTATTCTCTAACAGTGCAGGCCTTTCCATTCTCTACTTTTGCAGGATCAATATGTGTTTCTTAACCAGTGCTCCATGGACATCATCAAGTCTCGGACTGGAAACAATGTAGATTTGATCTACCAAAACACAGCTGCACTCTCTATTTATGAGAACTTTGAGCCCTTGAAAAAAAACAAAAATGGCTACCATAAGGCTTGACCGTCTACCTTGAACAGTTCGCTGCACTGCTGTAAATGAAATGTTTTTCTTTCATTTTTAAATTGTTTTATTTAAAGAGGAAAAAACAAATCTATTTATTAAAAAGTTTGTTTATAAAGGTATATAAATACTCAGAAATATATATATATATATATATATATATATATATATATATATATATATATATATATAAATGTTTTTATTAAATACAGAAATGTAGCTGCAGGGATGTTTTGTGAGAGTTTTCATAGAATAAAGTTCAATTCTGTAATATGGCATCATAAAAATGGCATTTCCTCAGACTACAGGTGAAAAGAAGATGAGCATGAATAGAAATATAGAATGTACACGTCACATAGGACTTCATCATTAGACAGTAATAGTGTATTTCTACTTCACTGCAGCAGTAGTGAAGACAGGATGGGTTTCCAAAACCCTTCTTCTGTGGTTTAACATAGCAGCTAAGCTTGGTATTAGCCAGTAGGCTGGTAAATAGTTGACAATGTGCTGTGACTCCATCCATTGAGGTATGCTGGAGGTTGTATCTGAGCTGTTGTGCCAGTATGCTGTTCTTTTGGCCTGTGAAATCCAGAAATCATAGATATATTGAAGCCACAGACCAAAGTCGACCTTATTGGACCATAAGGACAATACGTTAGCAATGAACAGTAGCAATCTCTTTGGTTTGTTTCTGGAATTGCTTATTCTCAGTAAAGATACATGCTGACCTGTCTGTTCCTGGATTGTAAATGTTTTTGTTTTCCTTTTAGAATCAGGTCAGTTTAGAATATTCCTACTGACAACTTATTGCGGTTTTAACAGAGTGTGACTCTGTAACATGTTTATGCACTTATTGTTATATTTGTACATAATATATTTTGTTCAAACTGAATTTTCAAACTATTCAGTGTTGTTCAGGGACATTTTGCTTGTGTGGTTTTAATATTCTGCAATTTTCAGCACAATTTTTTTTTAATGATTGTTTTTTGATACTCTGCTGGTCACGGTAAAGAACCATACAGACAACTCTGTATTATATTAGGATTAAAAAAAGCTGCACTTTATTTCACACTTCTGTGGTGATTTGTGTGTGTGTGTGGCTGGGTCAGGATTTCTCTCGTCAAATAATTCAGTCTTGGTATTATAGATTTTGTACAGATATGGTGTTTTATTAAAAGAAAAAGATTATTATATTTAACAATCAAAACGAGTACATTCATAATATTATTTAGTATGTATTTATTTAAACATACATTTCTTAAGTAATTTGTGTAATTTACTTGTATCATTAGATATGAATGATAAGTTCAAATAATAACATTAGACATTAGATTCAGTGCTTGCGCTACACAAGCCCTTGACATCAGAGATAATTCTTAGACAGTTTTGCATGTAAAGGTGTGAAAATTCCCATATGAGTTTTGTAGGTAGTTTGGAGAGAATTAGCGAGCTTTGTACTTTTGTGATCATGGGTCAGTGAGTTTCTCGTGCGAAGAAAGCGGCAGGTAGCGAGTTTGTGTTCAATTCACATCCAAGTACACCACTGTCACACTATCCATCTGGACAGTCTCTGCTTCGTGATCGGTAACCCCTTGATGCGACAAAGAGCTGTTCTGACTGCCTCACAATTTGATGAAAGCCTCAAATGTTTCAGAAAGGCTCGGTTTCCCATCAAAATACAGAGGGAGAGATTTTAGAGAGAGAGGTTAGAGTGACAGAAAACGATAGCCTTTAGACTTTTTTTATCAAACAAAGTGTAAAAAACTAATTTCACATGATTCAAATGTAAATTCATGTTTTATGCCTTCATTTGATTGGTAAAAAAATAAAATACACAAAACAGAATTTCTGACAAAAAAAAAAATCAAACCATTTCATAACATTATTTTATTTATTTATAAATGTTCTTGTTTTGATGAATTCAATAAATTCATTAATTCAATCAATTATAAAAATTTAACTAAACAATTAAAATGGAATCCAGAAAAATTAAAACAGAAACACAGAATTTGGTAAAATATAAAACGGAATTTGATAAAATAAGATAAAACGAACTTTTAGTAAATTGTTGCTAAATTGTATTGCTAAAAAGTTTTGATTTAAATTAATTAGACATGCTTTTTGATTACTAACATTTAATTTAACCATTAAAATTGACCAAAAAAAATTAAATGGAAAAAAATGGAATCCAGAAAAACTAAATTGGAAAAAAAATTTTTTTTGAAAAAAATGGAACTGAATTTGGGAAAATATATAACGGATTTCATAGGGCCTATACAGTCCACACAATACAGCAATGTGTAGAGCATTCAGTTTTGCTGCAAGAAAAACATATAGTTTAAAAACACATTTCAATACCAATTTTAGATTTGATTTCAGATATGACATTTATTATGTATGAAGTGAAGAGCATTATCATTTGACACTAGAGGGAGCTGCTAACAGTTATTATTTTTATAATTAACTTTTATGTGTGATGCTATAAATGTAATATGTTGAATATTAAAAAAGTTATTATAAAGTGATGCATATGGTTTACAGTTAATAAATATATGTAGACTATTTTTTAATTAAACAAAACTAGTTTCAACAGACATTTTGTCAGATAACAAGGTTGACATAACACTTTTTAGTGTAGAGAAAAAACTGAAGTAACTGACAAACCTTTTAAACTTGAAGAGTATGAATGCTGCAGCAGAGATCAGGCTTATGAGGAGAAAGACAGCGAGAGCCCAAACACCTGGACCTGCTGCAGCCAGACGAGAACCTGCAGGAGACCAGCTTCTGTCATCAGCATATATAGCATTATCAAACTGTTGCTCACATTTGTCATTCATTTCATACCGATTTTGACTTTGCTAAACTTTCTGTATTTATGTCACAATCCCAAAGGAGAGAATTTTCTAAACTATCATTTTAATCATTACCTGACTCACATGATTATTTAGAACTCGCACAGCAGTCAGGCTGAATAAAGCAGTCATATACCAGCAGCCATATCACCCTGTAGCCCAAGACTGGTTGCCCACTGAAGCTAAGCAGGGCTGAGCCTGGTTAGTACCTGGATGGGAGACCTCCTGAGAAAACCAGGTTGCTGCTGGAAGAGGTGTTAGTGAGGCCAGCAGGGGGCGCTCACCCTGTGGTCTGTGTGGGTCCTAACGCCCCAGTGTAGTGACGGGGACACTATACTGTCAAAGAGCACCGTCCTTCGGATGAGACGTTAAACCGAGGTCCTGACTCTCTGTGGTCATTAAATCCCATATGCCCTTCGAAAAAGAGTAGGGGTGTAATCCCGTCATCCTGGCCAAATTTGCCCCTTGGCCTCTGTCCATCATGGCCTCCTAATCATCCCCATACACTGATTGGCATACACCCCATACAATAGTTATTATTATAAAGAGTGATACGTTTTCATACAGTATAACGAATCATGGCTAACAAAACATGTGCTCTGAGTCTGAAGTCCATCAAAAAACAAAGGACAAGTTCTATATTAGACTAATCACTATTGTTCAATGGAAAAACAGAAAGACTATGAGAGTATGAATAACATAAAGAGATGTCAAATATCCTCTAACTGATGTTACGCAGTTATATTTATTTAAAGTAATGCATTTAGTAAAAAGAGGCTCAAACAGAAACAGGTTTCAACTGTTCGATGGACGGCATCATTTACATTTGCATTTGGTAGAATTTCTAATGAATCTCAATTTTCTCTATCAAATGGTTACAGGGATCTAAAAATGTCCTGGTGACATTAATTCGGGTTTATGATATGACGTTAAAATAACCCAAATTTTATTTTGCTGTTGAAGAATCAGTGTTTCTAAAGGGTTTTGTAAAGTGGGTGGACCTTAGACCCTATTGGGGTCTGGGAATGGGAACATGATCCCCCCGGAAGAAAAAAAAATGGCACTTTTTAAAGTTAAATGCATCAATCTGGTACGAGGAAAAAGTTCTTTACTCTGAACTGTTTATAGTCGTAAAAGTGTCTCAGTCCACATTCCATTCACAATAATGTTTTTAGGAAACCAAGCCATTTTAATATAATAATATTAGTAGTAGTAGTAATAATGATAATAATAATAATCATTGATAATATCTAAGACAGAAATATATTAGGCCTACTACTGAACTGCAATGTAAATAAGAAAACATATTTCTTTACTTGCAAGAGTTTACTTTTCTGTGACAACAGGTGTACAAAGGTTACATTTTGTTCAACAAATTCGATTGTTTTTTGTTGTAGGACATAAAATATGTGACCAAAATGTCAATTTTTTTTATTTTTAAAATCGAGGTAGAAGAGCAATAGGCTATTTAATCTCCCTATTAAATTGCCTTTAATAGCCTCCGTAAAATGCTCTCCGACCTTTACTAACGAACAGCATTTTCAACCATGAACTCTTGACATCGACATACTGTGTGGGTAGACTCTCTGGTGTCCGTTTATTTGGAATTCGTTTTCCGTTTACTGTAGAAGGTTTGTTGACGGCTAGTCAGTCACGCCTCCAGTGTTCACGACACAGAGAGGAAGAGGAATTTCCTCGACGTTATCCACAACAAAATGGCGATAATTTTATTTTAGCACTTACCGGTAATACACCTATATACGTTTTACACTTTTATTTTTCTTATTAAATCCGGTTACTTGTGTTTGTCACAACATTTGTAGTCGGTCAGTTTAAACCGAGTCCTAAATATATGGTAGCAGCTAGCCTATTGTGCGGAGATGGAAAGCCTGCAGATTTGTATAAAGTATTGTAAGTCTTTGTATATATTATTATGTTTATATAAATAATAATTATAATATTGTATATTATATTATATTTTTTAACCCTTATGAACCCCCCTTTCCCCACCGGAGTGAGCAGAACTTCAGCGAAACTGAAATAGACTTTAACCTGTTGAGAGTCTGAAGACTGGTCGAAGTTCAGGTCGTCGCGCTCATGGGTTTAACGTTAACCTTTCCCTCACATGAAATTATGCTTTGTCACTTGTTCTAACGTTACTGCTGGATGAAGCGTTAAGCGTTTCTATTTTTCGTAACTTTACCAGTTAAATCGTCAGGAGGGACGCATACGCTGGGGCAGATGCTCTTATTTTACCAGTTTGAGGTGGAGATCGAGTGGAGGAAGGAGAACTGTCGTGTCGGGGAATACAAACCTAGAGCTGATATTTAAATAATTTGGATGATGGAACCTGCAGCGAAGCAGAAAGTGATTTACATCACCTACCTCATCGCAGCTCTTGACGTCACCTGGCTCTTTCTCCAGTTCTCCATAACACCGGTACGTCGGGTCTTGCTTTTTCGACATCATTCAGAGTCACGTGTTAAATGAAACCACATTTGAGTCAATCTTTAGCTGTACTCTGTAATATCTGCAGGCTTTTTTGGAGTGTTCATTTAGTGATATTTTCACATGACATTCCAGCAAACTATTAATGTAAGTCTTGTGTTAATTCATGTGAACTAATTGATTTTACACTTACATATAATTTTATATTTTTATTTTATTTTTATATAACATAATTTATTAAAATTTAGTTGTTTTGATACCTTTTTTAATTTAATACACTTTATTTTTTGAAGCACAACAACAATATTAAATTCAATATTTATGTAGGCTATGTACTTTATAATATATAGCCTATTATTAATTTTTTTTATAACATTATATATTTTCAATATGCAATTATTTATTCATCTGCATCACACCCTTGGGTTTTTCTTAATTAATTAAAAGTCACTTAGGATAAAAGCTGCTACTAAATGTAAATGCAACATAAAGGCTGTATAGTCAAGTGGATGAAAGCTGGTCATGATGTTTGCCCTATTCTAGTCTAATCCAGGCTCTTTCAGCTATTTCGATTTATTCAGCTATTCGGGAGTTATAGCAGATGGGTTGCATTGCATGTTCAGTTTTGTCTTCTGTGGAACAGTATTTGGCGAAGAGGCTCGGGTTCGACACTATTTGGTTCGGATATCTGCAGACCACAGTTGGAGTGATTCAGCTGCTTGGAGGCCCTATTTATGGAAGGTAAGAAGATATCAGATCTGTGTTGTGTATATGGTAGTATATGATGTATATATGGTATAGTGTTGATATGTATGTAAGTATGTGTGCTTATTTATTTAAGTTATAAGAATACAGTTACTTTATCGTATGTACAGAAGTGATTTCTTTTATTCACATACTTGGATGTGTGTCATCATGTCCTTCTGTCTGTTCTCAGGTTTGCAGATGTGTTTGGAGCACGTGCAGCTCTCACTGTGTCTTGCTTGGCATCAGTGGTTTATTTCCTACTGTTGACCGTGGCAGACAGCACTTTTATGCTTTTTGTGCACAAACTACCTGCTGTTTTCATGCATGGACTGCCAGGTAAAACATACTCTTACACACACACACACACACACACACACACACACACGCACACACACACACACACACACACACACACACACACACACACACACACACACACACACACACACACACACACACACACACACACACACACACACACACACACACACACACACACTGCTAACTCAGACACACTCTGTACACACTACACAGGTACATGAGTACATTTGTATCTGTGTGTGTAGGAGCTCAAATGGTGGTAGCAGATTTGTCAGAGAATGAGAAGCGAGCAGAAGCTCTTGGGAAACTTGGCCTCTGTTTTGGCATTGGCATGATTGCAGGATCCACACTTGGTGGGACCCTCAGCACACGCTTTGGGTAAAACACACTACACCACCTACACTACCATTATAAAGTTTAAGGGTAGTCAAATTTTGTAACAGTTTTTAAAAGAAGTCTCCTTTGTTCACCATTGCTGCATTTATTTGATAAAAAAAATACAATAGGAATGTTAAATAACAGTTTTGTACTTTAAAATATTTAAAAAATGTAATTTATTCCTGTGATGGCAAAGCTGATTTTCAGCAGCCATTACACCTGTCTTCAGTGTCACATGATCTTTCAGAAATCATTCTCATATGCTAATTTGGTCAATAATCTCAATAAACATTTATAATTATTATCAATGTTGGAAACAGTTGTGCTTAATATTTTTGTGGAAACTGTGATACTTTTGTTTTTTAGGTTCTTTGATTAATAGAAAGTTCAAAAGAACAGCATTTATTTGAAATTTAAATCTTTGCTGTCATTTTTGATCAATGTAATGCATCCTTGCTGAATAAACATATTCTTCTTTTTTTATTCTTTTTATATCAAGTATATATATGCCAGCCAACATCTCTTAAAATTCAGCACATCTTCTCAAAATAGTTTTTTTGTTAATATGTAAGCTCTCCCTGATACTGCTTTTTGTTCACTATTACAAAACGTTACCATTTGTACTTTGGAAAAACTGCATTCTAAGAAAACTAATAATGTTGTTTATCACATAAAAATTAGATGAAGGCAGCACTGATCCAGTACAACACAATTTAAGTACCAATGATTATGTTTTGTGTGTGTGTGTTGCAGGGAAAAGTTTGCAGCATCTTTTGCGGCTATCGGGAGTTTTGTTTCCTTGCTTTTGGTGTTGAACTTCATCCCTAAACAGACCAAAATACACACCGTGCCAGAGAGTGACAGTATGACAAACACACAAGACTCACCTAGACACAGAAGAAATACTCTTGCTGTAGCTTTTTGTAACTTTATTTTATAAAAATATTGCATATTAATACTTTTGTCTGTGTTTAGAGAAGGGATCATCAAAGTCAGTGTTTAATCTGGGGGAGATCACTAGACTGATGAAGTTTCCAGGTGTTGCAAAGACGTTTATTGTGAAGATTATCTCTGGATTGCCATCAGGTGAACATATACAGTATATCAACTATTCCGGTTTGTGACTTATTGAAACACAGTGGAAACATACTTAAATGAAATGAAAATTCACCCTCATTCACCATCTTCTCCAATCATTTAGCCCACTTAAAGGTAGGGTATGGGATTTGCAAAACGGCCGGCAGATTTTGAAAATACACAACTCAAAAGGTCCTACCTTCTTTCCTCCAACGCTGGCCCTGACTCCACCCATTCGAAGAACATGGACGCGCAATCATGCATCTGCAAAACTCAGATGCGCAAGATTGCACTTACTCTCTCTCTCTCTCTCTCTCTGTACCGGGGCGACTTGCACTTACTGTGACTGGGTCACGAGCTTTGAGTATGCGCACGAAGGGGACACGCGTGCGAGGGGGAGGGGGGTATGATACGACCGTTTGATTGACGCACTTACTGTCCAATGATTCTAGGTGGTCTTGGAAATGATTGGCTGGAGTTTTTCGATTCCTGCCCGTTCCACAGATGATTAAATTGCTTAATTTTCATTTCAGTGCTTCTAACTCAGTGGCTGTAAGTGGGTTAGGAATAGGATTTCAAGTGATTTTGAAAAAATGGTCAAAAAAGAAAATCACATACCCCACCTTTAAAGGGATAGTTCACACAAAAATTAAGCCATCCTAGATGTATATGACATTCTTCTTTCAGACGAGTACAATCGGAGTTATATTAAAAAATGTCCTGACTCTTCCAAGCTTTATAATGACAGTGAATGGCCATTTCTGTTTTGAAGTCCATCAAAGCGCATCCATCCATGATAAAAGTACTCTACACGGCTCTGGGGGGTTAATAAAGGCCTTCTGAAGTGAAGCCATGTGTTCGTGTAAGAAAAATATCCATATTTAAAATTGTATCGACTAAAATAACTAGCTTCCGGTAGACGGCCTACGCAAGTAGACTTGCTCCAAAAGAGTAACACTTGACGATGTATGACATAGCATGTAGGAGTAGCGTACGCTTTGACGCCTCTCGCGGTTCAAACAAACAGGGCTGAGCAACAAACTCAAGCTCCTCCGACATTTCTCTTTAAAAATTGTCGTTTTAGACTTCTAATTCGTGACTAGTGTTTTGTTTTGCTCTATCCTCTGCGCTTCCGCTTTCGTCATTACGTTGTGCGTCAAGATCAAGTGTTACTCTTTTGCCATAAATCGATGCGTACGGCCGTCTGCCAGAAGCTAGTTATTTTAGTCGATAAAGTTTCAAATATGGGTATTTTCCTTACACAAACGCATGGCTTCACTTCAGAAGGCCTTTATTAACCCCCCGGAGCCGTGTGGAGTTCTTTTATCATGGATGAATGCACTTTTATGGACTTGCCATTCACTGCCATTTTAAAGCTAGGAAGACCCAGGACATTTTTTTATATACCTCCGATTGTATTCGTCTGAAAGAAGAATGTCATATACACCTAGGTGAGTAAATCATGGTCTAATTTTCATTTTTGGGTGAACTATCCCTTTAAGAATTTATGCAAGATCTGAATGCAAGCTTGCAGAAGATTGCAAGAAAGGGTTCTTGCAACCTACTGCACGCTTGCATTCAGATTTGCGTCCATCCAATCAACGACCGATGGATAGAAATAAGTCCCTGGTCTATAGTTTTTTTCTCTTTTGACAATATCTCTTTCTCTTTCGCTCTATGTATGTCACAATATGGAGGTTAAGATCTGTCACTACTTCCATTCCATAATTTTTCTTGTGTTTTGTTTTATACATTTATGTCTGTTTCCTTTGTGCTTCAGGTATATTTCAAGTTATGTTCTCCATCATTGCCATAAACTTCTTCCAACTGAAGGCTGAGCAGAATGGCTATCTGATGGCTTACTTTGGCATTGTTCAAATGGTATAATCACATGCGCACTTCTACTCAATCATATGCCATATAAATAGTTTTGAATTAAAGCTCTGCTGTGCTGGGGTGGTTTGCTTTGGTAATAAGTGACTCTTATTGTTAAAGGTGATCCAAGGTGCTGTAATTGGGCGTCTTACATCTAGACTTTCAGAATATACCTTACTGCTGCTGTCTGTTGGGATAAGCAGTGTAGTGGGCCTTGCACAGGTAAACTGATATTGCAAAATCATCCTTCCAGTTCCCTTTTTTATTTTTAATTAGTTGCGTAACAGTGGTGTCAGTTAACTATGGAATAATTAGTGATGTGTGTATCTCCTTTAAGTGCGTATGTTTAATATATGTGCTTTGTGTGTTTTTCAGGCTATGATGACCAATGTGTTTCAATTTTGTTTAATCGTGATACCGATGATGTTTTCTCTAAGTGTCTTCAATGTCATCACAGATAGCATGTTGACCAAGAGTGTGTCTCCCTCTGACACAGGTAATCTACGCACTCAACTGGATGCCCTTGTGCATATAAATAGTACTTATAAGTACATATAAATGTACTCAATGCCGAGGAAACATTTTCCTTCCTTAAGGTTTTTATAATGGCAATAAATTTGAAAATTACAATTGTTTTTTATAATAATAATAATAATAATAATGTTTTTAGGAAAAGTGCAGTAAGTGATTTCTGAGAAAAAAACACCCCTCCCTTCGTTGCTCTGCCCCCAAAATGCACAAACACGCATTGCAAGAGGGGATGTCTCTTTATCATACCTGAAGCAAAGCAAAAAAAAAAAAAACTTTGTGAAAAATAAAGTAAACATGACGTACAAACGACAAGAAAGAACAAAAAAATAACATACAGTACACAAGAGTATATACAAGCAAGAGTCATGTGTTAGTTGCCAGCAGCACACCAGCTCCAGAAGAACAATGGCACTCAAAACTGTCCTGTAAGCTAACATTACAACAACAGCATATCTTGGTTCTTCGAAACATAGCTAAACCAATGTTACTCGCGTATGGAGCAGAAACAACACAACCTCAGCCTGCATTTTCAGGCCTTCCCGCTTGGGTCTCTTCAGTTCTGGAAAGCTTTTCAAATATTAACGCGGGTCCTAAAACTCTTGCCTGATCATAACCTTTCTTTTTCCAGTGATATTCCTCTGACCTTTTTTTCTTTTGTAATGTCTCTCAGCCATCTCTCTTTCTTCAAATCTCCCTCTAGCTCACTCTCTCTCCTCCCCCACCATGAGTGTATAAGCCCCTTACTGCTAATTGGCTACAAGAGTGTGTTGTGGTCAAAGACTTTAGATATACACTCATGTTACTCATGAATGGGAAAAAGTGCAACGCGCAATATGGTGGAATAAGTCCCGCATTCTGAATAAAATAGCCATTCGCTGATTGTTAAAGTCATCGCATCAGTGCAGCTGCTTTTAGAAGCTCTGGTTGCTTTAGAGAGAGTCAGTGTTCTGAGACGTGCACTTAGGACTGCACATGCACATTGGCTGGTCTAGCCTGAAAAAAAGCTTTTTTTAACGCTATTTGAGCATAAGAAACACCATTTTTATGACAGATCATGTTAGACTTTGTTGCTGATTTAAGACATGTTATTTAAATTTAAGTTCAAGCTAATTTGGTTGTGGTGCTTGGTGCGATCCACTTTTTACTGCCTTTTCTCAGAAATCCATTACTGGACCTTGAATTCAGCCTTTACATGTTTATATTAACAACATATTTAATAAAAAAAGCAGGCTCTAACAGTTATAATTAAAGGTGCTCCAAGCGATGTTGGGTGATGTCACTTCTTGTTGACGTTCGAAGTATTGTCAAACAAAACAGAGGCTAGCTAGACCCTCCCTCCTCCACACCCCCCTTCATGTGTACGTGCACTGACCCCACCCCCAAATCATTCTTGTTGGTTATTGGCTGGAACACTGTTTGTTTTGTTTCGTGGAGCGGGTTGCCCCAGTGTTGTTTGTGGAGCCTGGGCTGTCTACAGAGACCGCGTTTTTTTTACAGTGTGTTCAGGGGAAAGGCAGCTAGCGGATAGTGAGGAGATGTTTGCTGTATGTGACAAAAAATGATTTGGCCTAAAAAACGCGTGACATCACTTAGAGCACCTTTAATCATCAACTAGTTAAACATTCTTAAAAAAAATGTCAAGCACTTTGTGTGGTGTTTGTGTGTATTCAGGAACCATGCTGGGTCTGTGTGCTTCGGTGCAGTCTCTTTTGCGAACTGTGGGGCCAACTATTGGAGGATTCCTCTATGAGACATACGGTGTGCCATCCTTCGGATTCATCCAGTGTGTCATCAATGCTGCTGTCTTTAGCCTTCTGCTAGCCACTGGAGGGCGCTCACAGCCACATAGACCATAACAATTGTAAAAAAGTTTATGAGTATCTGTTTGTGGCCACATTGTGTGAGAGAGGGCTGTTTACAAAACACCATGGGCATTTAACTTACCTCCTCATACAATGGGGAAGAATTTAGTCCTAATAAATAACCCAGCTGATTTTAAGTTTTGTAAATGCCACAGACATCAAAATATCTTGTTACGGTCAAATTACTCCTCTTTATATCACACGTTAAATCAGGATTGTCTTTTATGAAAGTTTCATATGTTGAAAAGAAGCTGGCATGTAAATGTTTACTGTAGGCCAGTACAAAGCGATGCAGAATGAACACAAATGAAGGGAGAGGGGAGGGGAGGAGAGGGGAGGGGGAGGGGGAGGGGGGGGGGGATGACTGGACTGGACTGTTGACGGGATTGTTAATGACGGGGGTGTAGCTTTCATGAGGCACACACGCGCAAGGTCTCTCACTCTCTGCCGTGCTCTCTCACCTTCACTTTCTCCTCACAATCATGACGTAGATCCACAGCTAGGTAGATCAATGAGTATAGAACCACTATGATTATGACTGAAGTGTCACAAAATTCTGAAATTATCGTACATTGTGGGATTTTTTTCATTATTGATCGTACATCGTACAGAGGTCAAAATTACCGTACAAATACGATAATTATCGTACGTCTGGCAACACTGACGAGAACCAATGAGGCTCATTCTTTTGTGTTACACAGCACGTTTGAGCTTGAACCAATGAGGTTTGTTCTCGCATGTCACGCAGGTTCGGTTGAGCTTCTGTTTATGTTTGCTGATCAATGTTTAAATGTGAATAAAAGCCTCAATTTAATCTGTTCAATTATTTTATTTATTTATTTATTTGATAGGGACAAGTGGGAACAATCAACATGCACCGCACTACAACATTTATAGCCAAGGCTAATTTGCGATGTCCGTCCCTAGATGAGCTTTTCACACAAGTACATACAAAAAGTACAAAAAAATACATTTACATATACAGGACACTACTTAATTCTGACATTACATAAAGAAATGTGCATTTGAGCGCAAACTATCAATGATTACATACTTGATCTCTTTTTAAAATACGCTTTAATTCATTTTTAAAAGCTCCCAGATCTAAGTCCTGTTTCAACTCGATCGGCAAGGAGTTCCAGAGCTTAGCACCCTGGACAGTAAAAGCCGATTGTCCAAAGGTCTTTTTTCTAACGGGCACTTTCACATTTCCATTAGCAGCTCCTCGTGTGATGGAGCCCACTGATCTAAGTGGGACTATGTGACGTCTAAGAACATCAGGGGCTTGATTGTGCAAACATTTATACATTAATTTCAAGTTACTAAATTCATCATATAAAGCTATCGTGTCTCTTACGGTAATTTGGACTAAACTGCTCAATTCATATGGATTTACAATCTCTTTATGGACTTTTGAAGCGTCAAAATGGTAATTGCGTAGATGGTCAATGGAATGGACAGAAATCTCTCGGAAAGTATATTCATTTGTGTTCCAAAGAAAGTCTTTGGGTAAATTAACTCTTTAAGCAGAATGCACCGACAGCCTGATACTTTTCACTTTCATTGCATCTTTTTATTTTCCATATTAAAGTAAATGGTGACCTCTCATTCTGCCTATCTCCTTTTGACAAGAAAGTAAGTTATGCAGATGTGAAACACGAGGATGAGTAAATGATGACAGAATTGTCTTTTTTATTGTTAAGGTGAACTATACTTTTAACACCTGTCAGTTGTTGTATCAATTGGTTTTCATTGTCAATGTATAAAAAATATATATATATATATATCAACATTTAAGCCTAAACTTTTTTTTCTGGCGTTTTCTTGCAGCAACAGTACAACGGGCATCCCGTTCTCTCTCGGAAGTTGTGGTTATGCATTAGTGGGTTTCATTAGCATATATTATGCTAATGAGGGCGAGCGCGCAACGGGTGTTATCTTCAGCACCTGAGATGAGCGCGGGCACACAGGAGAGAGAGAGAGAGAGAGAGCGAGCAGCTGCTGCAGTCAGACGGGAATATGCGTCGATAGTGCCCATCGGTGTAAGACTGTGAGGGGAGAATCTCATTCCATTTCAAGTGATTCGCATGAGTCACGAATGGATCCTATTTTAACTCCCGGAAAGAAACTTTTTTTACTCTATTTATTATTCTTTATCTTAATATATCAAGGTAAGTAGCATGACGATGGACTGGTGTGGTCACTTATGCTCTGATATATTGATTAGCCTATTATTTTAAAGAAAATTTTAATTTAGATTTTACAAAAAAAATGTAGCCTATTATTATTGTCAAAGGAACCAGCTTTTGACTTTGAGGAAAACACTTCCTCTGGCAGTGAAGGGAGAACTATAATTGAATGGTCAAAAGCCTATATGCCTAAATTCCTTATCTTAATGTATCAAAGTAACCATGAGTAACAATCTTAATAATTTTTATATAAAAATATATACAATTCATATTTTAGTATGATGCATAGTTTCCAAACGTTTGATTAAATTGTTTGATACAGACAAGTGTTACACTGACTGTGAAAAAAAAATTTAACCATAAACTTTGAAAAGTGCTGCACTAATGTGATCATTTGTTTCTTTTTAGCAAATCTCACGTGGGGCACTGAAAGTCTGAATTTAACACAACAGCATGATTTTGAAAAGTAAGTAGGCCTCTTACGATTTAAATTTATGTGCCGATCCGAAAGACATATGCGTGCTGTATTTTTTATTTTCATTTATTTAATTATTTAGGCCTATTATTTATTTATTGTAACGGGTAAAAACTTTTCTATTACAACCTACATCTATTTACATTTTGAGCAACTTGATTTTTTTTACATCTCGACTCGTTGACTTAACTCGCCCTAATTTTACGCATGTTTGATGAAATCAATTGAAAGGTCTTCAGGTCTGTTCTAGTTGTGAAACAGGCCGTCAAAGCTCAGTCGAAACGCCTGTGAATCTCTGGCTTTTCTGTCGAACACAAGTGCTGATTAGCTGTGTGTGAGGAACAAACCGCTCCTTGTTCTCTGTGTGTCCCAGCAGCAGCGAAAGCAGCAGGATAATGCTGGAGAAATGGGATCCCGCTTCCCAAACGGAGCAGGTAGGAGAGCTGAAGCGATGCATTGAGAGAGCGCACAGGAAACCTGCGCTAAATGCAGTGCCATGAGGTTAAATGCATAACATTACAGAAAACAAGGTGTTTGCAAAAGATGTGCTTTCTTGATCTATGATAAAAGCGAGGATGTTGAACAAGCTATGGTGAGATTAGCCTACCTGATTCAAGTAGGATCTAAATCAAAGTGAAATTGTCTAAACTTCGATGAGGTTTAAATGATAAAATATAAAGGAATTTAAAACGTTTTCTACACAATTCCAGCAAAAGGAATTATCCCCTGGCTCATTTTATTTTTCATTAGCTATAAGCTATAGCCTACTGTTTTTCATAAGCCTCCATTCAATGCCAGGCTTTTTAGTTACCGAAGAAGAAAAGAGGATGCGAATTATGCACGAATGATGTCTGGGTGCATATTTCCTTCAACGAAAACTTGTTCGACTAAACAGAACGCTGTTCGAGCATTTTGAGTATTAAAAAACATTTTCTAAACACTGCGTCATTATATTTTTTATTATAAATTTACATGTAGGCTAACATAAAATTTGTGTTTTTGGTTTGTTTGTTTTATAATTATTTATTTGGCATTTGGTCAATTGCGTCAGGTGCGCACAAAATTCACATTATGAACGAGATTGCGCATCGAAAAAAAAATTCCTTGCAACTTTCTTTTAAAAGAATTTGACCCCCCTTAAATTCATTGTTTAATTCGCACACAGAAAACACAACCCCCAGTGCTGGCTTTGTGGAGATCTTTGGGACAAAAAGTCGTCATTTCGGAGGCAGTAAAGCGGTTTCAGGTGTCCGCTGGGCGCTCAGGATTGGTAAAGCTGGCGCGGCTGTTCCCCAGAGCCGCTATTCACTGAGACACACTGGCCCCGTTCATTATGTCAGAATACATCTCCCTTTACTGCCTCGTAAGCTACATGAAATTATTGAACTCTCAGATATCAAGTGTGATGGGGAGAAGCGGGCAGAATAGAGCTGGTTTCGGTCAGATAAGAAAATGATTTAGTTCTGAAGTGAATCGTTGATCGCTCTCATGCAGCCTACCCTCTCATGCGGTGATAATAAACTCGTATCCATGTTATGCGCTGCACATTCTTGCAGCTTCTGTACAGTCAAGCGAACAATGATTTATTAGATTAGGACTTTGATTGAAATTTCACATTTGCCCTGCGGCGCCCGCCCTGCTTCTATTTTCCTGATAAATTTAATCTTGGAGGTCTTCATAATCCAATATGAAAACAAATTAATGTAGCCTAGTTGCAGATCGTAGGTTTAATTAGTCAACTAATTAGAACTGCTAGAGTTATACATAAGCTCAATATTTATTTGCTTGTAGCCTAAAAAAAAAAACGGCCTTTGTATAATAACCTCAAGCTTTAAGAGTTCTGTGACTTTTCTGCCTATTCAATTCATTCTTTCAGTCTAATGCGGCAGTCTTTCCAATCCAATAGGGACCTGCTACATATTTATATATTTTTAAATTGTACATAAATAATAACAAAATGTTTAAAGGGTTAGTTCACCCAAAAATGAAAATTATGTCATTATGGCCATCATGTCGTCAAGCCCGTAAGACCTCCGTTCATCTTCGGAACACAGTTTAAGATATTTTAGATTTATTCCGAGAGCTTTCTGTCCCTCCATTGAAAATGTATACACGTTATACTGTCCTTGTCCAGAAAGGCAATAAAGACATCATCAAAGTAGTCCACGTGACATCAGTGGGTTATTAGAATGTTTTGAAGCATCGAAAATACATTTTGGTCCAAAAATAACAAAAACTACGACTTTATTCAGCATTGTATTGTCTTCCGGTTCTGTTGTCAATCCGCGTTCACGAGTCCGCAGTGACGCTGCTGACGTAAGACGCTGCTGACGTGTTATCTGGTGAACCGGAAGAGAATACAATGCTGAATAAAGGCGTAGTTTTTGTTATTTTTGGACCAAAATGTATTTTCGATGCTTCAAAACATTCTAACAACCCACTGATGTCACGTGGACTACTTTGATGATGTCTTTATTTCCTTTCTGGACAAGGGCAGTATACCGTACATTTTCAATGGAGGGACAGAAAGCTCTCAGACTAAATCTAAAATATCTTAAACTGTGTTCCGAAGATGAACGGAGGTCTTACGGGCTTGGAATGACATGAGGGTGAGTCATTAATGACATAATTTTAATTTTTGGGTGAACTAACCCTTTAAAGTAAAGTGTTTCATTTTAAACAAATGCATATGCAACGATATGAATGTGCTTACATATTTTGATTTTAATGTCATGCACATTACATTTTAATTTTACTCACATTTGAATGTGGGATCAACTAAACTTCAGCTGGTTTACATCAGCTAAATATTGAATTTTTGTTTAATCCTTTTTTTTCAATAGTTTGAAATCAAACAATAATAGGCAAACTCCGTAGACTATATGTGGACCTGCTGGGGGTCACAGTACCCCAGTTACACAAACTATGTGTTAATTCAATCCTTTTATTCTCCAAAGAGATCCTTAGAGAGCAACTCATCGTCAGCAGAGCAAACAGAAGCACAGAAGCCATCACCCCGCAGAGCCACCGGTAAGACCTGAGTTGAATGTGACTTTAAGAGAAGGCCCAGTGCTCTCTTTGTATGTGTCATGGGTTTTTCTGCATGTTTTCCCCCTATGAACATTGCTCTGTGTTTAATTTGTGTATGAATGAATCTGTAAGGAACTGTTTGTTAATGTGTGTCAATGTGGATGCACTGGAATTTGCTTGTCACAAACTTTATTTGTTTATTGCATTTAGGAATAATTGTAAACTATTATAACACGATAATTACAGTTTGATAATTACAGTTTATGCAAGTTTGTGATGCATAAACCTTATTTTTGTTATGAGAAACTGCAAACAATAAGAGTTATGCTCATCTCTGAAATGTGAGAATGGGACTGCCCCCTCCTTCAGTGGACATCTGTTCAACAGGCTGAGTGTCATCATTACACATAAGAGCTGGATTCATCTTAATGCTTCACTGACCACTTCACTTACCAGATCTCAAACACATGCTTAAACGCACTGGAACACACACTATTTTAATGTGCTTTATTTGTGTCGTGCAGGTGAGTGTACATCTCCTTGTCTGAATGGGGGTTGGTGTGTCTATCCAGACTCCTGTAACTGCACTTTATACCAAGCCACTGGAACACATTGCCAGACAGGTACTGTACTGTGCAACATACAACACTTAATTTCACATTCCTTTCTTAGTTTTGACATGACAAATAATAGATAAAATGTTTCAGTCCCCAACCTAGGCTTTGAGCGAGAGATGACATGCCGCTCGTGGGGACAATACAACTATGAAACCTTTGATGGACTTTATTACTACTTCCCTGGAAAATGCAGCTACACGTTACTGAGAGACTGTGAAGACAGCACTCGGTCAAGTGTACATATACAGGTGATCTCTTATAATGTTTATAAATACTAATTTACTACAGCATATGTTTGTAGTTCCACTGATGTTCATAGTGGTAGAAAATATGTCCTTTACCAGATGGTGATTTGTTGCCTTTTTTTGCCATTTGACTGCTATAAGCTTCAGATGTGGCTCGTTTGAGCAGACTACTGTTCTCTGCTTTGTGTCAGAGATGCCATGTGTGTGTGTGTGTACTGCACAGCTCTTGCCTGAGGAAGATATTTATTGGCATTCATAGAGAAAGTGATCTCATTATTATGGTCATTTATGCCCATTACAGTTTAATACAGTAATTACAGCCAGGGCCAAAACAGAATTGGCTTTGTTCTCCCAGACTCACTGATGGGAATCCAGAGAAGGTGAGTTAACTCAGCCAGGAGTTTCTTTAGGCCATTAGCTTAAGTGCCAATATCATTTATCAATGAATTGAAAGGATGGCTGACAGTAATGCAGAACTTAAGCAGGATTGGCCCGGCTGCTCTGGATAAGTAGACTCCGCTCTTTGATGATGTAGAGGAAGCTTCTTAAGAGCTGCAAACTGTATTTGCAGATTCTTTATTTTAGTGGTAATGTGGCTTACTTCCGCCTAATTTTAGTGTTGGAATTCTTTATAATTTAAAGTTAAGGCTCATTTTAGTTTTTTTTTTAAGTCGCCATGAAATATAAGTTGCAATAGTCTTCTCTTTCCTGTTGTGACGTATATCCAAGTATAACACCTTCTCGAACAAGAAAATATGTATGGCGGGACTTGATTTTGTCTATCGGGAATTGAATCGTTGGATTGTTGTGGTTTACTATCGATGTGATCTCATGAGTGACAGGATGTCCCGCCCTCTGAGAAGAGTTGTTGTTGCAAGGGGGCAGGAAGTTATTTTGATTAAACATTATCGAGGGTACATGAATAATTAAAAAAATGATGTGCATGGAAAATGTGTTTATTATAAATGCTGCAATATTCCATAAAACATAAGAATAGTCAATTTTGATTTCATGGTGACTTTAATACGGCGAGATTCTTATATCATGCTTCATTATTAATTATTGATTTGCAGGTGCATAATGACCCAGAATGCAGTTCTTTCCCATACTCCTGTACACGTTCAATCAGCCTCTTCCTGCCCTGGGAGGGGGAGATTAGGTTACAGAACTTCAGTGTTACTTTCAAGGGTCAAAGGTAATGAACATTCACATTCAACCACACACTAGTCACTTAATCTCAACCTGACCTACATAATATTTCAGGGATTCTTTTAAAGAGCTGTTCAGTAATGGTTTAAATGTGTGTGTAGTATTAACTGTAGTTGAATATTCTCTATTCTAATATTCTGTAGTGTGCAGCTGCCCCATCACATCCACGATGTTGAGCTGGAGCGAATCTCTGACTACATTGTAGTGACACAGCCACAGGGTTTCACACTAGCCTGGCAGGGGTTCACTGGCTCCGTGTACATCAAGATGAGTCCTGAGTTTGTTGGACACACCTGTGGACTTTGTGGCAATTTCAATGCTGACACTCAGGATGACTTAATAACCAGCTATGGCAAGTTTCACTCAATTTGTTACAGACTGTGGCATTTGAATTATAACTGTGTAATGTAAAGGGAAAACATCAACAAAAATAGATCAAGATTAAAAAGTATAGATTTTATTTGACCATATAAAAAATAGTGAATTATTTGAATAGTATGAAATACATCATGACAGAGATTGTACTGATAGTACATGTTCTTTAATCCAAAAGTCCAACGAATACAGGAGAATAACAGGGAAATACAACCACATAACTTTGACGACACCGAACAGTGAACTCAGGGAACACAGGGCTTAAATAACAAGGAGAACTAATGAGATCATTAATCAGAATCATTAATTAGATACACTGGGAAACTGGGTCAAATGACAGGCGAAGGGAAAACAGAACCAAAACACATAGAACAGAACAGAACCCTGATAGTACACCCCCCTCTGGAAGGGCATGTCCTCACGTGATCCAAGGACCAACTAAGGAGGGAAGGCTGGGGCTCTGGAGGAGGATGTGGAAGAGGAGAGGGACAAAAATGGTCAGGGGGATGCAAAACAGTCCATGGGCGAGTGGAGGGAGGGAGGAGCCAGGAGCAGGAGCAACTATGCAGGGACCCAGACCACAGCCAGTACGATGGTAGAGCCATGGTGGAGGCCTGGGAGGAGGGACCAAGGATACGGTGGTGGAGACCCAGACGGAGCCAGGGTGATACCGCAGGTCTGGAGGACCAAGTTGGAGCTGACGGCTCTTGGGACCAAGGCAGAGTCAGGAACCCAGAAGACTGCGTTGGAGCCGGAGCGACTGAATAACATGGGTGGAACCGGAGGGAAGGTGAAGCCCGTTGGAGCCAAAGGGATGGAGGGGGGACGAAGGAGCCCGGTGGAACTGGTTAGATGACAGGCCACGGTGGAGCTGAGGGAGCATTGACCCAAGGCGGAGCCGATGGGTTGGAGTCCATGGCTCTGTGGCTGGAGGCAGAGATGGGGAATCCTCTCGCCGGGGCAGAGCTGGGGGCTGGAAGACCCGAGGCAAATCCACTGTATTGCAGGGGACCAACTGTGAATGAGCCGAGGGACTCACAGTTCCCAGCGGAGGAAGGGTTGGTGAACAGGATGGCTTAGGTAAAGGAGGAGGGAGAGGGTGGCTGGGCGGGAACTCAGGAAACACAGGAAGTTCTAAGCTGGGTGGAACCAGCGAGGACACAGGAAGTTCTATGCTGGACGGGAGCAGCGGGGGGACAGGAAGTTCAGGGCTGGGAATCTCCCGCACCTGGTCAGACGTATCCCTGAGCTCAGGCTCCGGGGCGGGGTGCGGGTTTAGCTTGATGTACTGGCTTGTTGTCCATGGCAGGCTCTGGCTACGTGTCTGCAGTGGAGTTTTGCTGTAGCTCCGTCAGGCGGGGCGATGGCTGACTGGACTCTGGGTCAGAGTCCGGAGTGGGGATGGTGTCATCCTCCGTGGGGCAAATGGTGAACGGCGAGTCGTTGTTCACCAGCACCCACTCCACGAATGCGGCAAGGTTTAACAAGCAGGTTTTCCTGGGTGATGTGCATAGTTTCAGGCATAGCAGGCTAATGGCATGGTGACAGCGTGGAGAAAAATGAAAATAAATAAATAAATAGAAACAACCAAAAAAAAAAAAAACCTGCAAAAAATACTGTTTCGGTTCACTGTCACGGGTGGCTGCTCCAAACAAGTGCACAAAGACAATAATTCAAACAAAATAGTCTTTAATCCAAAAGTCCAACGAATACAGGAGAATAGCAGGGAAATACAACCACATAACTTTGATGACACCAAACAATGAACTCAGGGAACACAGGGCTTAAATAACAAGGAGAACTAATGAGATAATAAACAGAACAGGTGAACGGAATCATTAATCAGACACACTGGGAAATGAGGCCTTGTCCACACGGACACGGGTATTTTTATAACCGGAGTTTTTCCTCCTGCGTTTAAAAAAAAATCCCGTCCACACGAAAACGCAAAAACACGCTAACGGCGCACACTCTGACGTCGCAAGGCAAAACCCCCGGTTTTACTGTCTACACGACAACACTGTAACCGGCGTTTCTGAAAATCCTCACCGGTTTTCAAAAATGTTTGGTTTCCATGGCCTGATACTGCGTTTCCATGTGGACGAACGACCGAACCGCGTAAAAAAAGTCACGGTTATAAAAATACCCGTGTCCGCGTGGACAAGGCCTGACAGGCACAGGGAAAACAGAACCAAAACACATAGAACAGAATAGAACCCTGACATTCACATTAAGCCTGTCAATACCGGTGATATACAACATTATAGTAATTAAAATTCCATCATAAACTTCTTTGCTTGTGACAGTCAGACAAGTAATATTTAATGATTCTTATGGTAGTTGACATTAAATACTTATAGGAATTTTTCTGTGGTGTAACATGCTATACTCCATATAAAACTATTTTAAACTGCATTTTTATTTGCATAACAATTTCATCATTATTATGTAGTTTTAGAGAATATTTTTACTTTTAAAAATCATTTGTCACACCACAGGATCATTTAAAATTTGTGGAAAACCACACACTTTCCCCTTACACAAATTTTAAAATCTTGATGTTGATTTTAAAAAAGTGCATGAACACATAATACATCACCTACTCATATGCATTTATCATTCCAGGTGTTTTCACACAGGATTTATCCATGTTTGGAAACAGCTGGGCAGAGGAGGAGCCACAGCTGGCCAGATGTCCTGTCGTTCCCTCTCTCTACCCCTCACCATGTGCCACGCAGGATCCTCATGTCTTATTGGTACCACACACACACACACACACACACACACACAAATATACAGGTATATATGCGTGTTTTACATCTTATATATTCTTGTCCCACACCAACAAAAGTCTCATAATCACATCCACACCCAAAATACACCTGGTTAATAAAGAATCTGGTTCTTCACTGCAGAAAGTGGAGGAAGTTTGTGCCACCCTACTGAAGGAACCGTTCCAGTCTTGCCATGAGTTTGTCAGTCCATATTCATACATGGCCAGTTGCTCCAATGACCTCTGTCTGTAAGTACTGACATTGCCATACCTATTGGAAAGCTTTAAACCTGCATTGCAAAGCTTCTGACAAAGTGCAATCCTAAACATACTCATGCTATTGCTGCTATTGCACTTTATAATTGTTGCGTGTGTAATTGTTTCACCTGGTGCAGGTCTGGTCCCAATGGTGATGTGGTGTGCCAGGTGTTTACAGAGTATGCAAGAGCATGTGCCCATGCTGAACATCCGCTGCATAACTGGAGAGCACACTTTCCTGTTTGCAGTAAGTTACTTGCAAATGCATAAATGTTGCTCAGATGTTTGAGTTTATTTCGTACATATTTACAAATGTACTGTAAATATTATAAAACATATATTTCAGACTGACTTCATTCTCATATGCTGATTTGGTGCTCAAGTAACATTTCTCATTATTATATCAATATTGAA
Organism: Rhinichthys klamathensis goyatoka; assembly: GCF_029890125.1. NCBI lineage: Eukaryota > Metazoa > Chordata > Actinopteri > Cypriniformes > Leuciscidae > Rhinichthys > Rhinichthys klamathensis. The sequence goes on from NW_026606811.1 coordinate 193,451, forward strand.
AACAGTTAGGCTGCTTAATACTTTTGTGAAAACCATGATACATTTATCAGTATTATTTGATGAAGGGAAAATTCAAAATAACAGCATTTATATGATATCTTTTGTGAAAAAGTAAATGTATTTAATGTAACTTTTGATCAATTTAATGCACCCTTGCTGAATAAAAGTATTAATTTCTTTGCACAAAAATCATCCTGACCCCAAACTTTTGAATGGTAGTGTAAATAAATAATTTTAACAGTTTATTTAACATTGGTGGCAATTTATTGAAATAATTGAAATTTATTTGCTATTGCCATTTTATGAAAGCAAATAATGTGTCATGTGTTACAGTAATTTTACCACAGGTATGACGTTAAGTTGTAAAATCACTCTAACGAACATCCTCAGGTGCTTTATTTCATCTACAGATGTCAAATATTTCAGTACTTTTAGGCATTTGATCATTTAAGTGTTCGAATATATATATATATTCATTCGAACACTTAAATGATCAAATGGCTAAAAGTACTGAAATATTTGACGTCTGATGTATATATATTTATTTATTCAATTTTCTTTTTGCTGTTGATACATATTGTGAGAGTATCTGTTGTTCTTTGTTATAGATGTTGATTGCCCTGGCGAGCTCCTTTTCAGAGAGTGTATTACCTGCTGTCCCATGCACTGCAAAATTGAACACATGTGTATAGACAGCAAGCTACAGTGTTTGGATGGCTGCTCCTGCCCTGATGGTAGTAACACTAAATTAACTAAATACAAGCTTTATATATATATATATATATATATATATATATGTTCATTTATGAATGTTTGAAGATAATACAATAATTTTACTGACTCTAGATTTGATCTACGAGGATGGTGTGTGTGTTAAGGCATCAGACTGTCCATGTGAGCACCACAGTATGCTGTATCCCACCGGACATGTCATACAGGAAGACTGCAACAACTGGTCAGACACTATATTATCTTATGCACTGCATACTTGAATGCCTGAAGAAATATTAATGCTTGTGTTTGTGTGGTACTGAACGTACAGAATGTATCCATATTTGTTCCTGCATCTTTTTCAGCACATGTGTTATGGGCATGTGGAACTGCACAGAGCACAACTGCCCAGGTGTTTATCTGTTTTTTTTTTATTCACTTTTTTCATATTCACTGTTGACTCATTGTGTATTTATTTTCACCTTTCATTCATTCACCTCTTTCTAAACCACATTTTCTCAATTCACTGCTTCTGAATGTATCTTATTACCATTTAATTGTCTTGCGATTCCAGAGATTTGATTAATTTAGCCAAATATAACAGGTCTGATTCACCCTTCCTCATATAATGTTTGTGTATTAATGAATGACCTTATTCTAGAGGAAATACTTCTCTTTAATAATCATTACAACATTTCACTTTGCTAAGCTGAATATAATATTAATTAAAAGGCTTAGCATAAACCCTAAACTACCATTCAGTAGTTTGGCATCAGTAAGAATGAATTATTCATGTAAATATTAATTCTTTTATTCTAGAAAGATGTACTAAATTTATTAAAAGTGAAAGTGTGTTACGAAGGATTTTTATTTCAAATAAATGCTGTTCTTTTGAACTGTCTATTCATTCATTATTCCTGAAAAATCTATCATGGTTTCCACAAAAATATTAAACAGCACAACTGTTTTATTATGTAATATATTATATTATTACAGTTTCTTACTGTATTTGTGATCAAATAAATACCGCCTTGGTGATCATAAGAGACTTATTTCAAAAACATAAAAAAATCGCATCCAACCCCAAAGGTTTAAACGGTGGTGTACCCTATTTTTTATTTTTTACTTATTTATTTTTAACAGGGGAGTGCTCTGTGACAGGAGATATGTTCTTCCAGACATTTGATGACCGTGTTTACACATTTCCTGCAACATGCCAGTACGTTTTAGCCAAGAGCAGAAACTCGGGCAGGTTCACTGTGACCATTCAGAATGCACCCTGTGGAGCCGTAAGTCCCTCTGCACTTTCATGCTATCCGCAGCAACACAAAGCTCAAGTAATAGCACACAAAGGAGAAAAGACTTAAGGCATGCCAAACCTTTATTCATCACGTTCCAGAATTGGTCTAGTGTTGTGATCTAAAGAGTAATCTGGTGGCTGGAACACAGCTTCAGTAGACAGGCTTAAGATTACAGCTTCTAGATTTGTGTGATTAGTCAAGCTATTGGCATATCAGCAGTTAGAGTAGCTGTACTTGTTAGTCTGTAAGTTAAATTAGTCGCTAGATTAGTTAAATTAGTCGCTAGATTAGGCACAAATAATTGCACAGCCTTTCTTTCGGCTAAAGTTTCATTTTTGGGGTTGAGATGAAACAAAGTCTTAGATGAGCTTGTACCGAGATTAGACCCTGTTTAACTTTGACAGATAAAACATGAAACGATACAAAACATGAAGAGTTTCTACCCCTCAAAGCCTTCCTTTCCTGAAGCCTAGACCTGCTGATGCTAAAACTCAACACACAGAGAGCAGTCTGGTGTATGGTGTCACTGTCTGGACTCCGAACAAGCTATTCTGCTTATCTGAGCCTCTGAATGACAGAGCCAGAGACTTTGTGGTTGCTGATAGAGAGAGCGAGAGAAGAGAGAGCGAGAGATGTATTTCAGTAAAGCGACTGCTGAAAGATCCCCGCATAGGCACCTGTTGGTAGCATCCATCATTTCCTTGAATGGAGCGATTCAGAGTCCGAGTGGTTTATCTCCTGTGAACAGCTCTCAGTAACTCATTCACAAGCATAAATGCTTAATTCCTAAACAACATGATTACTGAATTAGTCAAAATTGAAAGCGATGATCGGATAGGTTTGTTTCCCTGTGCTGACATTCATCCATTGTGTTTGATGCAGTAGTTCTATAGCTGCTGATAATATGTGTCCTTGTATGGGACGTTCTGACTCCCTGATTTAATTTTCCTTTGTTATGTCTGCAGAATCTGGATGGTGCTTGTATTCAGTCAGTCAACCTGGTGTTGGATGAGGATCCACGTACTGAGATCACAATGAGCCACAGTGGAGAGGTTTTTCTGGCCAGCCAGTTCAGGATCTCACTGCCGTATTCAGATGGTAATGTACTACAGCTGCACTGTAATGAGATGGACATGCGTTGGCATGGAAATGTGCTGTAACACTTCCAAAAATGTACCAATAAGTACTACTATCTTTCCAAGGACAAAAGTACTTTGGCCAACCATGTAAATGCCAACTTCATGAAATTCATGAAGCACATGTATTTGTCTTAAAGGGGTGGTTTACTGCTTTTTTTCTTTGCATGATTGTGTTTATTGGGTGCAATATAACATGTCTTCATGTTTGTTTGTTTTTTAAAGCCTTATTTTTCATAAATTTCACCTATTGCAAGCCGCTTTCTCCTCTGTCATTTGAACGACCGGTTGACTTTGAAACCACTCCCTCAGAAACAGGCAATGGGCTCACATTGGTTAGTTGGGCCGGTGTGTTGTAATTGGCTAAACTGCGTAGTGCACGTTGTCCGGAAACTTCACGCCCATTACCTTTACGGGCGAAAGTTGCATGTGCTCCGGTCAAATGTAAATAATGGTGTCAATACTACCGTATCAGTTTGAGCCAGAATCAGACACAGAAAGCGGCAATGAAGAGAGTCAAGCAGAACCTCCCCAAACACGGCTCTTACAAAACGTTTCTGAATGGTACATTTTTTAATTATTTTTATTCTATTCTATTCTATTCTATTCTATTCTATTCTATTCTACTATTATTATAAGAATTTCAATACGCTGTTACTTGAAAATGCTACTGCTGCTTGTTAGCTTTTGAGATACGGTTTTCTCCTGATTAAACATTTAATATAACTGAATAAATGACTGAGTAAAGTTATTGTTTTATCGATATAATGAACAACCGTTTATCTATTCACAAAACTTAGTTTACTCAGTGTATCGTTTTCTTTAGGTGTACATGTGGCAACTGTGTTAAAACCATACTGTACACTGATAACAGCAGCTGAAGTTTGCTGTTGCAATTACATATAATTTTTTTAACTTTATACACGTTTGTCTTATACACACAAAATAGCATCGAACTGGCTACTATAAACAAACGTTGGTATTATGTTCTTGATCAAATCGAAAAATTATGTCATAAAGTATACATGGAAAATACATTTACAAAATTAGTACATAATTACAAATTCAGGTCCAAAATGTGTGTAGGCGTTTGACACACGAAATAGCATTACTAAGTGGCTACTAAAGCCAGCACTGGCATTTGTTTACGTCCTTGATAAAACTATAACATTACGTCTGAAATTATACATGCAAATACATTTAAAATTATTAAGTCTTACTTACAGGTTGTGGCCCAACAACTGCTGCCTCTGGTTTTAAAGTTGAAACTGCTTCATGTTTTAGTACATGGTACTGCGGCTGCCTCATACTTTTATGTATGGGAATTCTTATATTAGTAGGTAAATCTATATCTGAGTTTAAATCTATTACCTTAAATGTGTTCCTCAACTGAATCTGGATACATTGCAGATTACATACAGACACATATCCATCACACTGATGTCTAACCGTAATGTCTGGTTTTGTGTTTTACTTTTTTAAAGTAATTCTTCAAAGGAATAATTTACCCAAAAAATGAAAGTTCTGTCATTATTTACTCTGTTCACCCTCATGTCGATCCTGTATGACTTACATCTGTGGAACACAATAACATCTGTGGAATATATATTTGAGACATGTCTCAAACATGTGTTTTTTGTCCATACAATAGAAGTCAATGGTAACCAAAACTGTTTGGTTGCCAACATTCTTGAAAATGTCTTCATTTATGTTCTGCAGAAGAAAGAAAGTAAGAAAAGAGTAAATAATGACATGATTTTCATCTTTGGGTGAACTATACACAATAAAAAAATTATAATAATAGAAAATAAAATTCTTTTTTTTTTTTTTTAAATGTCTGTCTGTTATTCATTGTTCTTCATGTGTTTAATATACTGATGTCTTTCCAGATGTCTTTCAGATCCAGGAGCTGTCGTCTATGTTTGTTCAGGTGAAGTCATCGCAGGGTCTGCGGCTGCAGTATAACTGGAGGGAGTTCAGGCTGTACCTGCAGTTGGGAGAGCAGTGGAGAGATGATACTGTGGGGCTCTGCGGAACCTTTAACGGCAACATTCAGGATGACTTCCTGTGGGTTTCACTTTACTTCCTGTTTTATTTCCCCATTTGCTGTCTGTTTTTGCTCATATTTAACTTATTCTCCAACTCTTCTTCAATTTCTGAGTGAATTTTGTTTATGCGTTACTCTAGTGCACCCTCTGGCATGATTGAAAGCACGCCATACTTGTTTGGAAATGCATGGCGTGTGTCTTCAGCGTGTGTGCCACGGCCCAGCTTACCCCAACTTGATCCTTGTGACACACACCAACAAGCAGGTGACACATTCATCTTGTTATGCATAACCTAGCGCCTTTTTAGGCTGCTTGGCTTGAATGTCTTTTTGTGCGATTTCAGCCTCTTATGCAGTTGAGAAGTGTGACGTGCTGACGCAAGAGGTGTTTTCTGCCTGTCATGAGTATGTGAGTCCGGTGGCTTTTCAGCTACAGTGTCGTGCAGACGTCTGCAAATGTGGAGCACCGTGCCTGTGCTCCATCCTCGCTCACTACGCTCGCACCTGCAGGAGACACGGTGTCATTATTGAGTTCCGCTCACACCTGCCTGAGTGTGGTGAGTCTAACACATACTTTTTTTTTAAATCTCTTATGCTGACAAAGGCTGCATGCATTTATTTGATAAAAACTTTAATTATATAAAAATATTACAATTTAAAATATCTGTTTTCTGTTTGAATATATTAATATTCAATATTAATATAATATATTCATAATTTGTTCCTGTGATGGCAAAGCTGAATTTTTCAGCAGTCATTACTCCAGTCTTCAGTGTCACATGATCCTTCAGAAATCTTTCTAATGCTGATTTGGTGCTTAAGAAACATTTCTTATTATTATCAATGTTATAATTTTTATTATCTTATTGATATTATATTTTTATCTTATTATTATCATCAACAATTGTGTTCTGCATTCAAAAGTTTCAAAATTCATTTATTTGAGAGAGAATTTTTTGCAACAATGTAACATTTTGATCATTTCAATGCATCCTTGATGAATTTATTTTTTTAAATGGTAGTGTACATGAACCTCAGAACCTAGATAATCACTAGCGCATTCACATTTCCATTGTGCATGAGAATAAAATGTGTATGTGTCTGGCCTGTGTGTAACTGTTTTTGCAGCCGTCTCGTGTCCGTCTACTATGGAGTATGGAGTCTGCGTGTCTTCATGTCAACACCGCTGCCTGTTTCTGTCCCTTCCACAGCCGTGTGGAGATGAGTGTGAGGAAGGTTGTGTGTGCCCGGAAGGAACATACTTCAACATGCATACACACACCTGTGTGCCACGGTAAAAGTTAAAATATAGTCATATGAACTACTTTATGGTACTTTATAGTGCTTTTTTTTGGTGCTTGGCTATGAACTGCTTCAAAAAGATTTTTACATTTGGAACAACATGAGTAATAATGACAGAATTTTGATTTTTAATGAACTATCCCTTTACAACTGTTTTCAAAGTGTTGTTCCATTACATTTGAGAATTAAATGGAGTTCCAAATTAAACTTCATGAGAACCACAATCATCTAATTCTGTCAATCTCAACACAAAAACTGCTCTCTCCCCACTACCACCACCTCAACTCTACCTTTTCTTCTATACACTTCTGTTATGTAAAGAATATATATATATATATTTTTTATGTAGTAGAGCTAATGTCCAGGCTTTACCTTTTTTTTTAAGTTATTGTTTTGGTCTTTTTTGGATTGAACAGTGTAAAGGAGACAGGAAGCAATGGGATCGGGAAAGGACTCGGGTCGCCCAAAGCGCTACTGTGATATGATCACAAGGCTATGGCTCCGACAAGCTTGTTTACCTTTAACTCACTCAAATTAAAGGCATTATATGACCTCATGAAATGAATAAATATGCAAAATTTCCTAACTCAAAGCCCTCCTCATTTTTTTTAACATTAGCTTTGTGACTGTGACCTAGATTGAGTTATTTAGTGTGTGTAAGAGTGAAGTTATTTGCAGTCCTCTTTTAAGCAGGCTGTAAAATGTTATGGGCCCAACAACCTCGGGTGTTGTATAACGCTTTTAGCCTCATCACCCTCACAAGGGTTCACTTCCCTTAAATGTCCCGTGTCCCACTGCCACATACTCAGCGTGTACTAGAGTTACAGCACTCACGCTGGCAGAGGCTGAGAGAAAATCAGGGGTGTGATAGAGGGGGACTTTTGCCTCTTTCTCTACTATAGACTCAACCGCTGCACTGTGGCCTGTAGTCTCTCACCTCTAACCCAGCCAATATTAGTTCAACTCTTTTAAACAGCTCTGAGAGAATTATATTTTTTTTTTTGCTTAAATCACACAGGGTGAATCCACTATGTTCATCCTCACTTATTAAGCATCCAATGTCTTGTGATTGGCTGTGCTGTCATGTGTCATGTGTCACTTTTGACAATGTTAGGTTAGGACACTGTGTTATAGTTAACTAAAAATTTTTCCTTGCATATGATATAACATAAATTGGTTCTGAGTCGAATACTTTTTTATATATTGTGGTACAGGAGTGAGTGTCCATGCAGTTTTCTCGGTGCTGACTACTCTCCTGGAGATGTGATCATGACATCATCAGGTGTACAGTAAGATTGCCTTATTCACTCATATTAAACATCACCACACTATTCATTATATCACTTTCCATTATTTCACATTCCTAATAAAAAGTCATTTTTTGTCAGGGCATAATGTTTTATCTCTGTATATCACAGCAGCCCAGTAGAATACACTCACTGCCTCACATCCGTTAAAATCTTTTTTAACATCAACAGAATTTGCCAAGGTGGAAAACTCGTTTCCCAGAGCTCAATTATTGGTGAGTGTTGTATTTCAGCATCCTGATTTCGTTTACAAGTGTAAAACTCATTGAATGTCTCCAGTGTTTGCAGTTTGTTTACATTTGCATATCTATAGTGCTGGGGCCGGTTGCACTACCTGGACGTAAAAAAGTTGTGTAAGCTCTACACTGGGCTTAGCTACGTCCAGCCTTCCGATAGCGATTTACAACTAAAACTATGACCAGGCGCAATTACGCCCAGCATAGATGATGCACGTCCACGCTGACACATTCTACCGCAGTTATATTTGCCACGGTTTTCAGATATGAACCCAAGCGCAGACAGTATTCTATAAACACAGTTTATTTGATAAACAGAAACAAAAACCCACAAGGGGGCAAACGAACATTGACAAGGCAAAATAAACACTGACAAGACTAGACGCCAAACTTGACAATGAACATACAGCAATTCTGACAATAAACTTGACTTAACAATACACTAGACTGGATTACTCACAGACAGGATACAAAACGAACAAGCACCGAGTAACAACCACAAGAAGATTATATAAGGGAGATAATCACAAGGGCACAGATGACACTGATGAAACAATAAGGACTGAACGAGGAGAACAAGAGCCCAAACAACAGGCCATGTGTTCGCACCCAAAACATGAGTCTGTCATGATCCTGCCTCAGGACTAGAATAAAACAAGGATAGAGGACAGAATCCTGACAATATTAAGATGCCATTCTAACTTTGCTATTAATAAAGAACTGACTTGCTCATGACATTATAACAAGTGAAGCCAGAGCATCTGATTTCAGTGCGTAAACATTACCTAACAAGTCATCGTGTTTATATCTGAACTCCCTGTAAAATGCAAATGTCCTAAGCATGTAAATAGTTCTTTATTTAAAGTCAGGAATTGTCCCTGCGTATTAAAAATGTGAGCGAGTGTACAGGCCTAAGCTTTCTGCAAATGTCAAAGCACTCATTCTGAAATCTCAATAGAGATTTATGTGTTTTTAATGTGCATACAACTTAATTCACATTGTAGCTTACAGTAATTCACATTTGTTTTGTAACTGTTATGTGTTGAATAATATTGTTCTTTTTAGTACAGTAACTTTATTTAAATGATTGGCTGGCTTGCTGTGAATGGACTTAAAGATGTGAAGTACAATTATTTCCAAGCCTACTGTCCCTCCGTGCAAAATGAATGGTATACAGTTTCTACCAATAACCCCAGATATATGTTTGTAATATTTCTAACATAATTACATACAGAAATTTTGTTAGGTCAGCTGTTACCTGTGTCGGCAGTGCAGTGTGCAGTAGAGACACCCATCTTAACGATTGCTATAGGTATAGCCTATCCTGCGTGAATTAACATTACAGTTCACGTCCACAGTAACAATTAATTCACAGAGATGAAATTAATCTTTTTCGTGTTGGAAAACACTTTTATCAGAATAATTTCTCTTAAGCTTGTGTATATTTTTAGTTAAAGCTCTTAAGTTATTAAGCAATTTCTCATGTAGTTTTTTTTTCCATTGTGTTTTATATGGGGGGTTCCCTGAATAGATATACGTTGTTGTTGAAAACGAAAGTGAGTGAGGCAGGTTCGTTACGTTTTGCTGTTAAATTGGAGTTCCGTGTCTTTATTAAAATCAATAGTCCGAAAGAGTCAAGACTTTTCAATTTACACCTACCTTTGACTAGTAATATTTAAGATTTAAGGCGTAAGATTTAGTCTCAGATGTGAGCTATGCCTAGATGGTGCAACAGGTATTAATTTTACGCAGGACTTAATACGCGTTTTACGTCCAGCCTAGTCTTACAACCAGGTGTACGTCCAGCTGGTGCAACCGGCCCCTTGAGTTCAGTGTGCGTTGTCTTTCTCTCCTCTCTCTCAGATACCCTGTGCCCACCAGGACAGTTTTATGAGGACTGCGGGAACCGAGTAGACGGCCCTTCGGCCAGTAAAGGTTTAGCCTGTGAACAGACCTGTGAGTCGTATTTGCTGAACCTCACCTGCTCCACTCATGAGCCGTGCGTTCCTGGCTGTGTTTGTCCCGCAGGGTGAGTGGAGTCTTTGATGTTTGCATTCTTGGTATTTGTTATCACTTACAAAAACATACTGGGGTGGACCATATTCAAAAACCAGTGGCAACTGGAGCTTTGCAATATTTACAAATGACAGTAGGCAAGAGACAAGAATCAACATGAAACTTCTAGAATTTAAAGTCAGTCCCATACACTACCATTTAAAAGTTTGGGATCAGTTTATATACATCAAAGAATCCTGAAAAAAAATGATCACAGTTTCCACAAAAAACATTAAGCAGCATGACTGTTTTCAGCAATAAGAAATGCATAATGTTTCTTCTACTACTAAACTACTTCTACTACTAATGCATCAAATCAGCATATTAGAATGATTTCTGAAAAATTGTCCCAATTGTTGTCCATTTCAGAGCTCACCCAATCATCACAGAGAAAACAAAAATACATAAATTAAAAGCCTAATGTCCTATAAACAATCAAAAGGGACCCACAATGACACGTTTAGAGCCTCTTTTCAAAATATGGTTTTGCTCCATTAAGATGAAAGATACAAGTACTGTATCTTCGATGGACTCTTGCTTCAGTGTCCATTGAATCCAATGCACATATTGATAAGTGTATCTTGTTGTACGAATTTGATATATGTTATACATGCTTTTGATTGAATTTTATTTGAAGGCACACCAGTTTAAAAAAAACACGGGACTATCATGGTACTTTATTGTAAGTGAAAGGCCTGTTTACAACTGGTCACTTCATGCGTTTTCTCTGAGCGGATAGCTATCCGATCATTAGAAGACCAGGTGTAAATGCCCTTCCAAATGCTTTCGAGATGGTTTTAAATCCGCTAGCTCAAACCACTTCAGCAAGTGGTCTGAGACGCATTCCAACCAAAACTGGACAAGTGTAAATGCATCGCTCCTATTGCGGTCTTTGATCTTGAAATTAGCTGATGATAAATAAAATGCAGTGCCTATCTGTTACTTTCATTGACGTGAACACCATTAAAATATGCATATAGCATGGGAATTGAAGATCGGATTTATATTCTTTTTGCGGAGACATCTTTATGTGGCAAAGTGTAAATGTAACCGTTTTAACAAATCAAATAGCTATCCCTTTACTGAGTTCTAATGTGATTGCTTTTGGTGTCATATTCAATGACTTCCAGTTGCATTTTAGCCAATTTAAACACTTTTACAGACACTGAGGACTCTTTAAATGTACCAGAGTATGTTTATTCCTCATCTATTTTGGTAGTATATTTTTTATATTTTTAAAGGTTAGATGTTTCCGTGGTTGTGTGTGATGTGGAGGATTTAATTGGTGAATGGCTGTGTATTTACGTGTGTGATGAGGCAGTGATCCATGGCTAAGCTTACTGGGTGGAATCGCTTGAGTAGCGTCAAGAACTACTCATTTCCATTACACATGCATACATTGGGATTTTTAGCTAATCTGGCTGGAATAGTGTTCTTAATTAAATTAAATTCTATTCAAATATTGAATCAAACCCCCTTTCACTGGCAGATGCAGACTGTTGACATACCAAGCAATGTAATGTAGATTTGCAGAAGTACACAAGCCCCCCAGGCGCACTTTTACGGACTGATGACATTTTGCTCTACATGCTGAGGTCTCACTCGGATGGTGTCTGTCGGAGCAGGTGATGATGTCGATACAGATCAGTTAAAGGGTCTCCACTGACTCAGTGGGAACCTTTGCTGCTGTCTACGGCAGGTGAAAAGAGTTCTTTGTAGCTCAACTTCACTTCCCCTTCTTTTTTTCCCCCTCACGTCACGTTCCCACTAAAGGGGCCTCAGAGAGCACGACTCTTGCTCTATAGATGGATTTTTGTCATCTGATACATTTAATGCCAGTGTCTACACAAGCAAACTGAGGTTAAGTGCCATATCACAAGCTTAACTTCCTAAAGCCATCCTCAGCCATAACAGCATGATACGACCTCGTCTCAGTTATCCTCTTACCAACACCACAACCAGCAACAGAGAGTCTGGGAATATGCCATGTTATATATTTTTTTAGTTTATTTGTGAAAGATTTTTGATCTGTGAGATTTTAAAGGGATAGTTTACCCCAAAGTGAAAATTCTGTCATCATTTACTCACCCTCAAGTTGATGGGCCCCATTGACTTCCATAGTAGGAAAAAAATACTATGGAAGTCAATGGGGCCCATCAACTGTTTGGTTACTGACATTCTTTAAAATACCTTGTGTTCAGCAGAAGAAAGAAATTCATACATGTTTGGAGGGTGAGTCAATGATGACAGAATTTTCATTTTTGGGCGAACTATCCCTTTAAGCAGCTCACATTTGGTTTTTGCAGAAAGTGTCTGCTGAACATTTTCTTCTTAATATTTGTGTTAAATGGTTTCAACTATTAAGGTTTGAGATTCATTTAATCTCAAAATATATAACAGTTCTCAAATTATATTATGACAGTTGTTTTTCCTGTTACAATTTTGATTAAAATAATATATTTTTTAAAGTTTATTATTATAGATTTTCATTTAGATTTTTAGTTGGAATGAGTATAACACTTTGTTTGTTAATGCTCAGATCTCACTAATTCTGAATTACAAAGGCAATCTAATACTCTCAATACAAAGGGAAACACTCTCATGAACATTCATCAGTCACGTAGTGAAAGGGCTGTGAGGTCACGGATGTATCTGGAGAGCAACTAGAGTCTCCACTGCACACAGAGGGGATGTGATATTTTAGATGGCTGAGTGTGTGTGTGTGTGATTCACATTCGTCTGACTTATTGACCTTTTAAACAGAAAACAGTTACACAAGAGTATCATGGGAAAGAAATATCATGGCTGAGATTCTGTCATGAGTCTTTAATAAATTCCTGCAACTCGATAGTTTGGCATCTGGGCTGGTGTAAATATGGCACAAAGGCCCCTTATGCCACAATGAGAAGTAGTGATGATATTATTGATAAGTCTGGAAATGACGAAATGCGTCATACAGTACGTGTGGTCTAACATCATTATCGTGGAGCAGTGCAGTAGCAGCAGGATGTTATATGTAAATTAGCAAAGGAATGTCCACAACAGGTGTGTCGAAATCATATTATATCCTGTTAACAAAGTCATTTATCATGTATCTTGATCTATAAATGTTTAGATATTTGTACTGGAAAACAGAGCAAATATACTGTGGCCGAATTTTTTTTTGTAATGCAGATGGAGGGCTGTATTGGACTGAACATCACCTTACACATGCAGAATTTTTGTTTGTACATATTGTTCTGTGTCTCAAGTAACTGTGAACCATTGAATATTTCAACATATTTAGCAAAGATAAGCTTAAAAAGAGATGTAGAATACATTGCTGATTGTCAATCTGCTTTTATACATTTGAAAGCACCTAAAGTGACTGTAAAAGGCAGAATGTAAAGTATTTGATTGTTTGCCCCGTGGAACACTGTCATGAGCCTCTTGACACTCTTGACCTTTTCCAGGGAATTTCCAGCAGCCATACTGTTCCACACACAGACACACACATACACAGTCACATCCTGTCTTATTCAGAGAGCAATGTCTCACTACCAACAATATACATTGTATTTGTGTGTATTGTGTGTGTGTGTGTGTGTGTGTGTGTTGTATGTGTGTGTGTAAGCTGTGTTTGATATGTGAGCTAGATCTTACATGCAGGATGAATTCCTCAGTGCACCTGTTCATGCCCAGAAAATTAGTTTGCTAATTACTGAAGACAGGGTTTTCATCTTTCTGTCTATTATACATGGTCACCTCTGTCAGCTGTGCTTCTACTTTGTAGTCTTGCACTAAAGTTCTCACTTTAGTTATGTCTTTAGTTACGTTAATGACGTCAACTGCTGTATAACAAACATGGCATCTAAAGACTACTTTACTATTGTTATTCCCTGGAGTTCGAGGCTTCCCTCTTACATCATGCTCTAGGGTTCCCTTACACATTTATGCACATGCGCATACACATGCTAAAATATATAGACTGAAATGTATTTATATTTTAAAGGAATGAACTGGATGTTAGCTTGCTTATTATTCTTAAGAGCATGATCTATTTATGTCATTCTAACAAGAAACTATGCTTCTAACCAAAGCTAGAAGAACCTAGTTCCAACCCCATAAGTTTGAGATGCGGTTTGCCAATGGAACTATGATTTCAGGAAACGATAAATCATTGAGCTATGTTGATAACGACAGAAGTTGGCTAATGATGCTTTGGGGAGACACACCCCAGATTGGTTACTGGTTAGTGGAACTTTTTCTGTAACTTTAAAGTTTGTTGAAGATGTTTCAGCATAGTCTTACTTTCACTCTGTTTCTCTCTGTCCATTAAGCTAAGGGTGATGCTGATACCCCTGTCTCTCATGGGAGCAGCAGGTATAGGAGTGTTTTTGTAAGCAGGGGAATTCCTGCACTAACGAGAGGGAATAATTACCCCCTCCTCCACCCCTCAAGCAAAGTGGTTAATGGCTGCGATGCTTATTTACACAGTAAACAGGTGCACAGCTGGATCAAATTACTGATAAGCTGCTTAAAGACATTCCTGTAGTCCATACTTCAAAATCAGCACTTTTTCATTTGTCAAGACGAAAAGAAAGGAAACTATAAGAAAAGAAAGCCATCTTTATGTTTCTCTGCTTTTGCTGTGCTCTGCTGCAGACCTTCAGCTTGTGTGAATACAGATGTTTTCTAAACAATTGTTTTCTCTCTTAGGGTTAGGGTCAGGTTTAGGGTTAAGGGTTAAGGTCAGGGATCGATGCAGATGACCTCTACCTCTTCTTTAGTGTAATGCATCTCACTGGGTCTGAGGTTAGAGCTCTCACAGTGAAAATGATGCCGCAGTTGAGTCTCTAAAGTGTGTTTAACTCCCTGAAGCCTTTTGATGGTCATGGTGCTCATTGTATGTTCATCCAGAGATTTTGCTTTCATTTCTATTCACTTTTATTCCCATGCACTTCAGGTTTTACCAAAAACTTTGACCTTGTTTGAACTGAATTATCTGCTTCAATATTGTGAGTTTTGGTTTTCATTTCATAGACAGATTTTGTGATCTGTTTAACTGATTAATGTAGTTGTTGTCAATGAGGAGATATAAATGAGTGAATATTTCTGATATATTTCTGACAGTACTTAGACAAAACATAAAAGTTGAACTAAATAATATTCAACAGTACTCAAGATATCAGACTGTGATAAGCCTTCAGTCAGTTGTTTTTCAGTAATATTCCCTCTGTTCAATTTTTGTGAGATTTGCTTGGAGGAAATCTGTGAAGTTTGTGATAATGAGTGTCAGCATGCAGTTGTTTATGTGTTGCATGGGTTTATGTAAATATGTATGTACTGCGGGTATTTGTGAAACCATGCTCATAGACCAGGGTTCCTCAGATCCGGTCCTGGAGGGACCACTGCTCTGCAGAGATTAGTTCTAACCCTAATCAAGGGAAACTGGGAATATCGTCTGAGAATATCATCTTGCCTGAAATCCTTGATCCACATTATGATATACTGATTCTAAATGTGGCGAAATGTCTGTTTGTGTTCATAATTCTCCATGTTTTCAGAATTTAAACAGCTTTGAATCCAATTTTTATATAAGATTTGACAATCAGTGTGTTTTAATGACTGCCACCCGTATTAATGAAATATGAAATTATATCCCATCACTTGTGCTCAATACAACATAAGGCATTTCAGTTTACTCATCCCGCAATTCATTTGAAAACAATTATTTTAACCTTTTTTTTCAGTTTTTCTGTAATTTCAGCCCTCAGAGTTTTTGTTTGAGCCATGGTTTTATTTTCTCAAGTCTGCTTTGTACAGAGAGAGAACAGCATCACTGGTGCATGAAGATAATTGGTGAGCAATGGAGTGTGTGATTATTTAGTTATGGATCCATCTCTCTGACTCTCAATTAATGCATGCAGAACAGGAGCAGGTGATCACACATTCTTTGATGGAAGTAAGTGATCCAGCGTGCTGGCTGTGGGATAAAGAGAGCTGTTAACGCCTGTCTATCTGGGGTGTAAGTTTACTCAGTTCTAACAGACAGTGTGCTGGGAACTCTCAGAGACCCTCGGGCCAATGGAAATGATTCACTGCAATATTACAAGATCTTTATCAGAGACAGAGTGAGAGAGAGAGAAGCTCTTTGAATCTGTGAGAATGAGAATCGGCTGTTTTTCTCATGTGACCAGTTAGATTTTTCTTTCATCCCTCCCTCCACCCATCCAAATATTCTTGTCTCAGGCAGAATCTTCAGAGTTCCTGCATAAGACTTGCATGGCTTCTGGACTCACATACACTACATGTACTCAGATCCATTTACACATGCATTCTGTGCGCTGTTTCAGTATGTGCATCTGTGTATTTCAGGCTCCTCAAGCATGGTGATGAGTGTTTTGAGCCACGTGCATGTCCGTGTTTGTGGAAAGGGAAAGAATATTATCCAGGAGACAGAGTATCGTCCCCATGCCATCAGTGGTGAGATTACATTAAGTCACATTCTGTGCATTTCATTCATGTCTTTACACCAGTCAGCTGCTATACTACATTTTCAACTTATATCAAAGATCATGTGGTCACTTGAATTGTGTTAAATTCATTGATTTAGATTAAGAATGCTAGGAAAACAATTATACGTAACACAGTGACATTTTCCAAATTTGTTACAGACATAAAATGTCGTAGAAACTAGAGGAAATGTGTAGTGAAACTGTTTCTAGGATCTGAATGTGAATGTTTTGCAGTGTGTGTCAACATGGCACGTTCCAGTGTGAGTTTCGCCCATGTCCATCAATGTGCACTACTTATGGAGATCGACACTACCGAACGTTTGATGGGTTCCTCTTTGATTATATTGGGGCATGCAAGGTGTACTTAGTCAAGGTGAGCTTTGAGCAATAGATCCAGATATCCCATAACTCACTCTTATCAAAAGACAAAATGATTGCATGTGTTTGCATACGTATTGTAGTTGAATACTAATGTGTGCTCCTGTGTGTGTGTTAGAGCTCGTTAGATGCAATGATGACTGTCACAGCAGAAAATATTGACTGCTTTGAGAGTGGCGTGATCTGTAGGAAATCTCTCCTCATCTCTGTGGGTCGTTCCTTCATTGTGTTGGATGATGACACCGGCACACCTGTAAGTGAACTCATTCAAGAGTCTCATTCACTCTCTCCATAACTGGTTATAAAACCTTACTATTGTTACACATAGACATATTCTAATTATGCTAGAATTAAAAAGCAATGCCTACAGTTGATGCTCTAATAATTATTCATGAGGTTTATAATATGCCCCACCCACTTTCAGGTCGTTCCTACGCCCCTGGGTATTGTTGAATATACTTTGGAGAAATATATTTCTAATGCAAGGAAGGAATGATAATGCAATTGCATCATAGTGGTGAAATGAAATGAAATGAAATGAAATGATAATGATAATCTGGTTCATGTGCAGAATCCATCCAGTGTGATTGACAGGCAGAGAGTATATATCTGGCAAGCCGGATACTACACCATTGTGCATCTGCTTGGGGAAGACCTCACAGTGCTGTGGGACAGAAAAACCACCGTACATATACAAGCTGGACCACGCTGGCAGGTAAAAACACACACAAAGAGGTGAATGTGTTGCTGGTGTCAACTTGTAGTTTTGAGTAGCAAATCGTTAATTTGCAGAATTTTGATTACCGGTACCTTACAAGTTTGTATTTGTGTGTTCATGATATTTTTAGGGCAAGCTTACTGGTCTTTGTGGGAACTTTGATCAGAAGACAGCGAATGAAATGAGAACACCAGAGAACATCGACTCATCAACACCACAGGAGTTTGGCAACAGCTGGACAGCAGCAGAGGCATGACAAACAGATAAACACACATACAACACCAATCAAATGTTTGGAATATTTACGATTGTTTTGTGTGTTTTTGAAATATGTCTCTTATGCTTACCAAGGCTGCATTTATTGGATCAAAAAGTACAGTAAAAATAGGAATATTGTGAAATATTATTACAATTTAAAATAAGTGTTTTCTAATTGAATATTAAAATGTAGTTTATTCCTAAAGGCCAAGCTGAATTTTCAGCAGTCATTACTTCAGATCCTTCAGAAATCATTCTAATATACATCCTTGCTGAATTAAAAAGTATAAATTTGATTTAAAAAAATCTTACTTACGCAAAACTTTTAAATTATAGTGTATAACTGTTTTCACAAAAATATTAAGCAGCACAATTGTTTTTAATATTGATAAGAAATTTAAGTGAAAATGTAATAAGAAATTAACAAATTTACATTTTAGAAAGGTTTCTGAAGAACCAAGACTGGATTAATGGTTGCTGAAAATTCAACACAGGAATACATTACATTTTAAAATATATTCAAATAGAAAACATTTATTTCAAATTGTAATAATATTTCAAAATATTACTGTTTTTGATCAAATACATAAATGCACCTTGTGAGCATAAGAGAAGTCTTTGAAAAACATAAAAAAAATCTTAAGTATTCCAAACTTTTAACTTGTAGTGTATGCAAAACATAAGTACTCACTTTTATTTCATACAAATTGTTTGTAGATGACTAAACATTTGATTTTGCCCTTCTGAATGTCTCAAATCTGGCGGTAGCTGCAAATCAAACACTGTAGTATGACTGTCTGTATGTGTGACGTGCATGTCCCATCAGTGTGTGAACAGTCCTGATATAAGGCACCCCTGCAATCTGAATCCTCTTCGAGAGCCCTTTGCAAAAAGACAGTGTGGGATTTTGCTCAGTGAAGTGTTCCAAGTCTGCCACCCTGTGGTAAGTTGATCACCTCTGAATATTAATGCTCAAATTCACATCAAGTCGAAATGTACATGTGAGTGAGATAGGGTCTCTGTGTTTAAAGGTTTTTCATGCTCTATAGGTAGATGTCACATGGTTCTATATGAACTGCCTGGTGGACACCTGTGGCTGCAACCGTGGAGGAGACTGTGAGTGTTTCTGCACAAGTGTTGCAGCATATTCTCACCGCTGCTGTCAAAAGGGAGTCGCCATTGATTGGCGCTCCCCTTCTGTCTGCCGTAAGTGATATTCCTAACATCAGTCATTTTAATAATAATGGTAACACTTTAGTTTAGGGTCCAATTCTCACTATTAACTAGTTGCTTATTTGCATGTATATTACTAGGATATTGGCTGTTTATTAGTACTCATAAAGCATATATTAATGTCTTATTCTGCATTACCATATTCTACATCCCTTGATCCTACCCAATAAACTTAACAACTACCTTACTAACTATTAATAAGCAGTAATTGGGAGTTTATTAAGGCGAAAGTCGTAGTTTAGTGAGAATTGGACCCTAATAGCTAATAACTGAATAAACACACATGAACACACAAGGAAAGGGAACTGAGTGATATATACTACAGTTTTTCATCGTATGCTTTATTTTTGAGTTTATTTATAATGAGTAATACTATCTTCTTCCTCTTACAGCTTATGACTGTGAATACTACAACAAAGGTACATCTGTAATATTGTGATGATTATAATATTCGTACATGCCTGATACATATTATATATTATATTATATATTGTTATAATTTTTACAATTGTGTGTGGGAATGCACATGTTCATAGCTTTAGGGAAAGGGCCACTGAAGCTTTTGACCTACAGAGAGAGAGGAACAATGTTGGCAGCCAATAAGACAACTGGACTGGTGTTCCCAAAAAGAGAAATGGCCAGTACTGATGAGATCCTGACGCTGTTCATGATGACGCCAGGCATCAGCAAAGCCAGAACACATGGTTAGTCAGTCAGTCAAAAGCACACAATCAACATATAAAAATGCTCAAAGTCCCCCTGTAGTCACTAATTTTATCCCTTAAAACTCATCTTTGATCACCAATATTACATATTTAAACGTTTTTTTTTCTTCCTTAAAAAAGCTTGAATGTAACTCTACACCCTTGCCTCATTTAGTATATGTGATTCTATGATTATGCAAATTAGCGCCGCTCCCACTCACTCACACCAGGTAAGAGATCCACTCGTTGACAATCACAAGTTGACGTGATTGGTTACAAGGTAGTTTGCGACGTAAGAAACACCAGCGATTTCAAACCGTGTTTTTGATCCTGTCTTTGGTTCACTGCAGTTTTAAGGAGAAAATACTCAGCAATGGTGGTGACACATGAATTTGCACATGGTTTGTCTTAAAGGGTTAGTTCACCCAAAAATTAAAATTATGTCATTAATGACTCACCCTCATGTCGTCCCAAGCCCGTAAGACCTCCGTTCATCTTCGGAACACAGTTTAAGATATTTTAGATTTAGTCCGAGAGTTTTCTGTCTCTCCATTGAAAATGTATGTACGGTATACTGTCCTTGTCCAGAAAGGAAATAAAGACATCATCAAAGTAGTTCATGTGACATCAGTGGGTTAGTTAGAATGTTTTGAAGCATCGAAAATACATTTTGGTCCAAAAACAACAAAAACTACGACTTTATTCAGCATTGTATTGTCTTCCGGTTCTGTCTGTGAACTAACCCTTTAAAGCATATTAAAAACATCACATAGACATATAAACAACATTAAAAGCTTGATTTTCACAACAGGGGGGACTTTAAGTGAAAAATATACAGTACACCATGCACATTTTTAGACAAAATCTAAAAATGTTATAAAACAAACCTCCAACTTATTTTCTTAAACAAATGATGTATATATTTTCTTATACATCATCTATGTATATACAGTTGATAATGTTGTTAATGCTGCAGACTCATCCCTGGTGTCATTTGAGGCGGCAGACAGACCCAACTACTTCTTAAAAGCAGAGCGCAGTGGGCAGCTGGGACTGCAGAAGTGGGAAGAAACTGAGGCATTCTGGGATGCAGCTACATTTGTTCTTCATAGAGACACCTGGATCTCCAGCTTTGATTCGCTGGAGTCCCTGGCAAAGCCAGGGTTTTTTCTGCATTTCATGCTGTCCAGACTCCAGCTCATGAAATACAGTCACTCAGATCGATACCGCCGAGCTACTCTTTTCAAACTGACAGGTCAGCATGTGGCAACATATGTGCAAACTTGCTCAAAATCACAAAGAAACATTAGGCCTATCACTTGCTTACCCCATTTTTTCCCAAATCATTATTTTTACTACAGGTGGCATACCATACTATCCAATGGGTCCTCGATGTCAGTGGAGGTATGAATCATGTGTGAGTCCGTGCTTCAGGACATGCAGTGACCCTTCAGGTCTGAGCTGTGCCAGCATCCTGAAGTAAGAGCACACACATTTGATTTATGCAAATATCTACAAGTATCTAACTTGTTTAAGTGTATGGTTAAGTGATGTGGCTGTCATGCACCTTTCTATAGGGTTGAGGGATGCCTGCCTCAGTGTCCAAGTCACATGGTTTTAGATGAGGTCACTCACAGATGTGTCTATATGGAGGACTGTAAGCTACTATTTGTGCTTCTTCTATTGCTAAATCTGGTGTAAAACAAAAACACTGTCAATACTATTTTTATTGTAATGAGATTAATGCTATAGCTAAGTTCAGGATTTACTTCTATAATCATTGTCAAATGAGGTAGTGACAGGTTTGTAAATGCTATTTCAACTAGCTCTAATGCTAACAATCTTTGAGTAAAACAGACCACTAGTCAGACCACTAATTATCAATGGAGCAATGTAAAAATAATATTTTATTTTTATTACCATAGTAAATTCAAGCTCCAGTTTAGCTACCTTTACATAACACAGTTAGCTATATCAGTTTAAATTATCTATTTTGTGCAGTGTCTAATAAATATTGCATTTGTGTTTAGGCATTAAGCCTGCTGTTGTTCCTCCATTCACGCCACCCAGCACTGCCATATCATCAACATCCTCAGAACATTACACCTTGAGTGGCCTAGCGGTGTCTATGTCACTCACATCTACAACAGTGCCAGAGAGTAGCGCCACTGCTACTATACCTACAACTCTCAAGCCAAGCACTGCAATGCTTACATCTTCCCCTTTCAGACCTGAGGTGGTGGAAACCATTACCACATTAACAGCATCCTCTTCCTCCCCAAGCCCACTGGCTTCCAGTGAGAGAACCACTAAAGCATCAAGCATCACTCACACTTCCTCGACCACATTGCACACTAGCCCAACGTTTATCTCAGCATCTCTCTCTGGCACCGCTACAACAAGCAGGCCAACAGAGTCGTCAACACTACTGACGCGTACGACAACTATCTCCTTACCGCCTACTTCTAGTCCTCTTCTGTCGTCTAGCTCAGGTAAAGAACAGACCAGAGTAAGCACTCTACCTGTGCTTCCAGTGTCGACCAGCATGAGCTCCACAGAAGCCACTTCCCCAACTGTAAAAATGTCAACTCCCCTCACCTCTAGTATTGAGACTCCTAGAGTCTCAGAGATCCTCACACCTACTGAAAAGACCTCAATTCCCACTTTGACTTCTAGTGGCGGCACACAGTTTCCTGCTGAAACCATCAGCACGACAAAGTTCACATCACCATTGACCACGACACCTATATTAGGATCGAGTACCTCTGTCACCACAGAAAAATTTTCCTTTCCAACGACTTTACACACTCTGAAGACCCCTGAGAGCCCTTCTGAAACCCAGAAGCCTTTGGACATCACTACCATTTCCACTTCCCCTACAGATATTAAAGCGTCAACAACTCAAATTTCAGTGAAATCCACAATTTCCGCTTTTCAAACACCAACTTCACCAACTCAAACAACACCTTTTATTTCTTCAACATCAACCTCAGAGCAACCCGAAACTTCAAAAACAACACTGTCTTTCTCCACAGCTGCTCCAGCAACCCTCATCACCACAGTGTCCTCTCAAGCTCCTACATTTGTGCCAACAGAAACAACAGCAAAAACAACCTATCAGTCAACATCTGTTATGTATACTTATCCTGATGTTCTAACAACTGATAGGACATTACAGACAGATTGGAGAATGATCCAAACCACGTCAACTCCATCAGTATTTCCAAAGACATCCCAAACCAGTGTCAGGACAACAGAGACCCCACTTACCACCTACACAACCATGCCATTCACCTCAGCGCCTACAGAGGAAACATCAACACTGCTCACATCACATGTGTCACCCACTGACAAGACAACTTCCAGAGTTGTTTCCACTTCTACTACATTGGGCCCTACAGCGTCTCACTGGAGTTTAGTATCCACCACTGCTCTCCTTACAGACAAAGTCAGCACATCGCCAATTCATCCTCCTTATTCTACGACAACTATGACCACCACACCTTCACTGCCAGCGATTTCTCCAGCTTCGCCATCTAAACTTACGACGGCAATATCAGTATCTCAAGGCCCAACAAAAACCATAGAAACAACTGTCACTTCTGAGATACCTCTGCTTACATCTACTGCAACTGAGAAGGAGATTGTTTCCACCACTCAAACGTCTACAACTAGACCTTTTAGTATACATTATGTCACAGAGACAACTAGGGTTTCACATGACACAGATAGAGCTGTGCTGTCAACTACTGCGACAACCCAGACGTCAACACAGGTGCATGAGACCTCCAGCACCCTTCCTTCCACAATGACACCAACATTCACAACCCTTGTCACACCAGCCCTGACTACACGGGTGGCTGTGGCTACCACGCGACGAGAAACACCACGAGTTGTGGCCACAACCAGCATTTCACCTCCCACGAGGAATGAGACGACATTGACAACACTCTCTACCATTTCTACAGATAAAGTGACTACTGTTTCCACATATACAACTTCCTCTAGTATCCCTGTTGCTTCTTCTAGCACACTTACAACACACAGTCCTGACATCACTGAATACACCTCTGGATTTACAGAGTACACAACTGAATCTGGTCTGACCACAGCACTGACATCATCAACTGGAACAACTACAACTCTAATGCCAAGTGTGGCATCAGTTGTTACTCAGACTACCACTTCAAAACAGCCACCTACTTCCTCTTCTGTTACTGAGAGTAGTTCCGTAACCAGTGGTATTCCCTCTACTGAGCGCCCTCTGGTGGATGAACTTACCAAAGTCACATCCATGCCACCTGCCTCAGACACTGCCCGAGCAACACTGAGTTCATCCGTAGTGACCAGTCTTCCCTACACCATAGAAACAGAGCACTTGATGACAAGCCAGACACATGTAGACCCAAAAACTACTGCTGTCGAGCCAAGCAGAGTATGCACTGTGAGTCAATTATAAAATGCTTTTATATTTATATGTATTTTAAATATTGTTGTAAATTTTGGATAACAAAAGTCTGCATTTATGTGTTAAACTAAATTATGTTTGTGTGTCTGTAGTCTCCATATTCAGAGGTAGTGGATGAATGTACAAAGCTTATATGTGTCAGTGGCCAGTTGCTCCTCTTCAATAAGTCTCAGAGCTGCCCTTATGATCCTACACCCCCAAACTGTGGTCTGCTTGGCTTTGCTGTACTGGTCAATGGTGATAAGTGTTGTCCACGATGGGACTGCCCATGTGAGGAACACACATATTAAACACATTGCTATAATCATTTTCATTCTGCCATTTGTTGATGTTTTATCAAAATATATTTTAATTTTGGCATGTAGGTCGTTGTTCAGTGTTCCCAGATCTTAATCTGATCACATTCGATGGGAAAAGTGTTGCGATTTATAAAGCTGCTTTATATGTGGTGACTCAACTTCCCAATGAGACCGTCAGCATCCTGGTACAAGAGTGTTCTGGACCAGATTACACCGTAAGATATGCACAACCTCACATTAGCACCTTGCAACTAAAGTGATATAAAAACTTTTAGTTCTACTCTTTATGTCCTTTTTTATTTTTATATCAAAGTCATGATATTATTCTGTTTGTTTCCAGCTTGTGTGGAACTTTACCAATTTGTGTCTGGCAGCTTTAAACATCACTCACAAATCCAACGAAGTACTCATCAATCGTCTCCAGAGACGTGTGAGTATTCATCTGCTCACAATTCTTGGAAAACTTGCAACCTTTTTTAGTGACGACGAATTATACAAAAAAATAAAATAATTGTGCCCGGGAAAAGTATTATCGTGCCAGTCTGGCATATTTACATAAACAATGGGTTGTTTTTCCAGCTGTATGTGAACTCCAGGTATGCAAAGCCACGGTTTAAGAAGTTTGGTTTTGAGATTCTGGACACAGGAAACATGTATCTAATCCGAAGTCCAGCTGGTCTGAAGATCCAGTGGTTTCACACTACAGGCATGATGGTGATTGAGATGGACAGCTATAACAACAGACTCTCCACCATGGGCTTGTGTGGTACGAACCCATTAACAACAGATTATATGGACTGTAAAAATTATCATGTCATATTTTAATGACATGTTTCTCTTTGTCACCCTGTCCAGGTAGTTGTGATGGTAATCCTCTGAATGATCTGACTCTGTCTAACGGTACAGTTGTGCCTGAGCAAGAGGATCCGGCTGTGTTCATCGATAGCTGGCAGATTCCCAACACCACCAGCTATGTCAGCCACAGCAGACGGAGGGAGGTCAACTGCACCACGAGCGACTGCTCTCAGTGCATGAGCATGCTGAGCAACCGTACCTTCACCATCTGCCATCCTTACGTACGGCACACAACATGAACATCCCACCAATACCAAACCTGCACCCACATGTGATTGCACACTACATTTCCTAACTGGTCTTTGTGCTCAGGTCCCTCCAGCAGTGTTCTGTGAGATTTGGGTGAGAGATGTGGAGTATGTGAATAATCCATGTGTTGCTTTGGCCGCTTATGCTGCTTCCTGCCACAAATTCAACATCTGCATGGAATGGAGGAGCTCTGATTTCTGCCGTAAGTAGTTACCAAGGCATATCAATATAGCTTTGAGTAGATATGGTTTCCACTGCTGTATATGGTGTTAAAGTGCTATTTATTGGTGTTATGTGTGAGTGTGTATTTTACGGTAATGCTAGCATGTTTTTCTGTGTAGCGTTCATGTGCCCAGAAAATCTGCGGTACCAAGCATGTCTGCCCACCTGCACTGCCCCATCCTGCCCAAACCAAGAGTTTGAGTTTGTCCCAGAGCAATGCACGGGCCTTTCAGAGGGCTGTGTGTGTCCAGAGGGAACTCTATTGCATCGGCCCTATTCTGCCCTATGCATTCCACCCAGCAAGTGTGGTATGCTCCTTGTCTTTCTCTTCTACTGTATCTGTTTAAGGGTATTTAATTGTTAATAATTTGTGTTATGATATTTGTTTGCAGCATGTACTGATAGTTTTGGAATCCCACGTGCACTTGGGGAGGTGTGGAAAGCTTCCCTCGATGGCTGCTGCATGTATAAGTGTGAGAACGACAGCATAGTGCCGGTGGAGTATAACTGCAGTAACATCCCTCAGCCAGTATGTACACGTACAGGAGAGATTACCGTCAACCTTGCAGATGACAGCAGCTGCTGCCCTCACAAAGCCTGTGGTCTGTTATACAATTATTTCACACATTAATTATTTCACTATAAAAGGGCTGGGCAGAATTATGGTATATTCTATATACCTTGTACATCCATCATGTTAAAATAAGACAAAGCCTCTTTCATTTTTATGATTTAAGTCACTAGATTTCCCACAACAAAAAGAACATCGTAATGGAAAACCTTCTGAAGTTGAATTTCCAGCCAAATAACTCTATCATAACACAAGATTTTCAAACTGACCAACACAATTTGGCATTGTACATGTTAATGTATATAATGTATTTGTATTATTTTACTATTATTTAATACGTTCAGATGCTTTATGAGGTTGTTTAATTCATGCTTAATTGTTTTGTGACAGTTTGTAATCAGAGTATGTGTGAAGCAGCTCCTACGGACTGTAAATATGGGGAGAAGCTGGTGTCATATCATAGGCAGGACTCCTGCTGTCCAGAATACTTATGTGGTGAGTTTAACTTTGGACATATTTTGTTGTGTATTTGGGTCTGTATACTTGTGCATGCGTATGAGTGCTGTTTTTTTTTTTATTGTCTTTTTTCAGAGTGCGATCCAGATCAATGTGTCTTGGACATTCCTGTTTGTCGTGAGGATCAGACATTGATCGCCACTCGCGCAGAAGGCAGCTGCTGTTTGGCACACATCTGCAGTAAGCCATTACCATTAATGTTAAAATCATGTCATTCCAATTCCATTTGACTTTCTTTCCTCTATGGAACAAAAAGTGATAAATTGTACAATATATATTTACATTCCACTCCCTTAGAAGTCTTCCAGCCTAACATTTGACAGGCAAGTAATTAAAAGTGATTTGTTTTTAATTGTGTTTATTTTTGTGTTAGTGTGTGACAAATGTTCTGAGGCAGCTCCAGTGTGTAAAGATGGAGAACTGCTGATTGTGGACACAAACAGCACAGAGCACTGCTGTCCAGTTTATCACTGCTGTGAGTACAAATACATGATTAAACATACAGACGTTTACATTTTTCTTTCTCTGTGGTAAATTCAGCCAACAAATGCAGTTAAAGAGATAGATAGTTCACCCAAAAATGAAAATGTACTCACCCTCAAGTTTTTCCAAACCTGTATAAATGTATTTCTTCTGCTTAAAACAAAAGAAGATATTTTGAAGAATATAGGTAACCAAACATTGAGTCCCATAGGACGAAAAAAAAAAAAAAAAATATGGAAGTCAGCTATTTGGTTACCGACATTAATCAAAGTATCTTCTTTTGTGTTCAGCAGAAGAATGAAATTCATACAGGTTTGGAATAACTTGAGAGTGATTAAATGATGAAAGAATTTTACTTTTTGGGTAAACTATCACTTTGAGAATGTTGTGGAGCTTATAGTAAGCCAGTAACAGTAGGAAAATATCAATACCAACCATTATATATCCGCAGTAGAACAAGTAGCCTAAACTGCCCTCAAGCTCCACAAAACAAAATAACTAAGGATTGCCTTCAAAACGCCACATTAACTGAAACGGTGAAGTGTTATTGTAACTATGTTGTGTGTTTATGCATCCAGTGTGTGAGACCTCTCAATGCTTAGACGTCACATGTCCAGTTGGCATGGCAGTAGTTTCCACAAGGATTCAAGAACAGTGTTGTCCATCTCAGACATGTGGTAAGTCCACCAACTCAATAACAATGTGGTTGAGCAGTATTTGCATTAGTGTCTTTGTTCATGTATATCATTGTGAGAGTGCATCAGTACGTGTGTTGCTTGTCAGTGTCTGTTAAACTCTGCTAAAGAAACAAAATGTGTGTGTGCTTCTGAAAAGACTAAAGCTCCTCTCTCTCTTAGAATGTGCATGTGAGAAAATCCTTCGTCCTAAATGTTCTCTGGTGAGTCTACAGAAATGAATATATTCAAATGACCATGTATATTTTTGCTTACATTTTATTATTACGTTATTTGTTTGTGATCAGGCTTTTGTTTGACCGGTTGGTTCATATCTGATATCAGGTGTATTGTGTTGTAGGGGGAAAGTATGCAGTTAGACAGAACGTTTCTGTCTGATCCAGAAAACCGATGTGCCTGCAAAAGATTTGTGTGTGGTGAGAGCACACTTCTGTCTAAAATACTCTGAAAATAAAATATAAATAAATAATAAAATATTTTTGTATGTGTGCTTTTCTCTGTGTAATTATAGCGAGAGAGGCAGTGTGTGTGGATGGGGAACGGGGAGTGATGCGGCCGGGACAGACACTGGTAGAGCAACGTGATCAGGGTGTGTGTTACACCACACAGTGCACACACACACTGGACTCTGCCACAGGTTTCTATGTCCTCAAAGCCACTGGGACTAACTGCACTGCACGCTGCCAGCCTGTGAGTATTTTAAATGCACAAAGACACGCACACTAGCCAAACTCAAAATACCTCCTAACTGTGTTATGTGTTCAACAGTACCAGCTATACATCCCTCCTAAAGACCCCAGCAGCTGCTGTGGTGTGTGTAAGAACATTTCTTGCCTGCTCCGGAGTGAAAATGGATCTGTAACTATGTACAAGGTGATGTTTTTTTTTAAATGTTTTTGAAATAAGTCTCTTATGCTCACTAATGCTGCATTTATTTGATCAAAAATACATAAAGACAGTAATATTACAATTTAAAAGAACTTATTTTTAAAATATATTTTAACATAATTGAACATCAATAATAATTGATAATAATGGAGCACCAAATCAGCATATAAGAAAGATTTCTAAAGGATCATGTGACACTGAAGACTGGAGTAATGGCTGTGATGTGAACGTATTCTCTGTGTTCTCCTCTCCAGCCAGGGCGCAGTTGGGTATCTGACTGTATACGCTATGACTGTACAGACACTCTGTCAGGACCTGTGCTCATCTCCCACCCCTACAGCTGCCCCCCCTTCAACGAAACAGAGTGCATGAAGGTGATTTCTCTCTCCTTAATAAACATGAACCCAAATAATACATCAAGTACAGCTATGACAAATACAAACACTTGTGGTAACACTTTATTTTGATGGTCCCTTTTGAACATTCTGTTAACTTTAAGTAACTTTGCAACTACATGTCAACTAACTCTCATTAGAGTATTAGTTCACTGTTTGCTTAAAGGTGCTATATGTAACTTTTCTTTTAAAATTAATCCTTTTTTTATTGCCTGTGTGTGAAGGGGTTGTAATCGCACATTACAATGATCCACTTGTCGGGTTTTGCTATTACCTCTGAAGGCCAGTATTCCTATTTCTATGTGAAGTCTCCGGGTCGGATTTTCTGCAAAATCCATCGGATGTGACGTGCATGCGCGCTCCCGAGCCTCTCTCCTTTTATATAGTCTATGCGACGGCACTGCAGCTGACGACATGGAGTCTGATAACACCAAACATCGACCTGCCTCCAGCACAACACAGACTCCAACACAAACTCCACATAAATATAAAAAAACAAAACAAAATTTATCTGCTGAAGCTCGTCAGGCCAAACGTGAATCGGATCGACTTAGGACGAAAACACGGATCAACATCGGCAGAGCGTTTGAATTATGGAGAGACCTCCGCTATTTTTATTGTGATAAATTACAAGTTTTCAGATATGCTGAAATAAATAATGGTAATGAAATAGCAAGGTAAACTACAACATACATGAGACATGAAATGAATACAACGGACTGTTCCAGGATAACAAAAAGTAGGTGCTTTAGGATGTAACTTTTATTTTATGTACTAGATCTACTGTCTAACGTCACTCATCCCACTACTATCATATTGTTTATAATACACATTTCCAGACACGTTCAGTACAGTAATGTTACTTCCTACGATCTTACTGTCACACTGAAATTGTTCAGTCTAGTTCACTAACCGTTTTCGTTATCATATTATACATTCACCTGTTGACATTGCTGATTGTGAAGGATACACGAATAGTTAGTGAAATGCCTTGTTATGCTGGATAACACCACATGTCGGCTAAATGCAGTCAATGTAACGTTATCATGGTACGAGCATGGAGCATTAGTTCAACGTCAAGCTGATAAAAGTAGCCTATTATTGTAACGTTGCAGTGGGAGTTTACATGAGTTTCCAGCATGTTGTGTGATGCTTTCTCCGGTGTGTTGAAAGTCTCAGTGTGGCCGGTACCATGAGTGCTGGCTCTTGTGTTCGAGCACACGCAAGAGCATGAGCGCTCTTGTAAAAATTGGTTGCAATCTGAAACATCACCGATAGAGGCCGCTAAAAAATACATATAGCACCTTTAATATCTGCTAACTCTTTATTGTGATGGTCCTCCAACAGACATTCTACTGACCTGATGCGCCAGAGAAACAAGTGCGCAGCCATCTTTAGAATATTTTCTTTGAACTTCCGTTTTAGCTGTGGCTCTGTGTATTTCTATTTTTTTACAGTCTATGGTATTTCTATGGCATCGCTCTCGAAGAGTAATTATCTGGTGAAGTGGATTTACTTATTGTAGAGTTTAACGAAAGTTATCACGAGCATTGTAATGTTTAAAGCAGATGTCTTAATACATGTTAGTAGACCGGGAAGATTTTAAAACGGGCAGTTCATCAACCAGAAGACAAAAGACAACAAGCGCAGCGCTGAAAAGGGGCGGGGCTACATAAGGTCTATAAATAACTTTGCAACTACATGTCAACTTATTCTAATCCTAACCCTACCAGTCTACTAACAGTCTACTTAGTAGACATGTAGGTGCAAAGTTACTTATAGTCAACAGAAAGGGTCCCTGAAAATAAAGTGAAACCACACATGTAAGTGACAGAGATGTACTACATGGACTTAGAACTAATACATAGACATAATCATGTGGTCCTGAGTCAGTGGTTACACAGTGGTTCCATACTTTCACTGACTTCTTCCATTGTGCCAAAATATATACAACATGTCATTATGCAAAATGTGTCTAGCAAATAATGGTCCCTTCTGTTTGACCCTGGCTAAATTTTTCAGTGTTCATCTTGTCTTAGATCGGGGGCACCGTTGTGAGTTACATGGGTGGGTGCTGCAAGACATGTGAGTACAGAGGTCACATTCTTTCGTTCATCTCTACTCTTATTATAACAAGAAACATGGGCAATGTTACCATTTAAAAGCTACATCTGTTTCTTTCTCAAGTCATTTGCACTCAGTATGTACCGAATGAAAACAACAGTGCCACGGCTATACTCATGTATCACCATTTATGTTCTCTATTGATATGACACAGTGCTTTTGTTCTGTACCAGCAAGGTAAAGGGAAAAATTCATAAACCTAAACATATCAGTATAGAAAGGTGTCCCTTCCGAGAATTCACTTGAACAGACAAGAAAAGCATTGTGTAGAAGCACTGACATGCACACAACAGCAAAAAGTTAATTTCTTGCATCAGTGTAACGTTCTGTAACAATCTCTCCAGGCGCTGCAAACTCCCTGTTCCCCTTCTCTGTTAGCCCTTTGAAACCCACAGTTAGCACAAACTGTGAACAAGGTACCTGATACTAACATCAGACCTCAAGGCTCGCCATCACCATTGTTGAATTCCAACAATGTACTCCCCCTATTCAAACAATACAGGACTCTCAACAGATTTGAACATAACTGCTCATTGAAGGCATTTATACTTCTAGTTACTTTTCTCCCAGATGTTTCTTGGAAGCAGCTAAATCTTTCCCCATTTTGCTCTGTCGGGCAGTGCATTGTTGATTGCCAACAATGTACTGTTGGTAGTGGCCAGTTAGAGAGTTTCTGTAGCTCTGCATGATTCAGAGTTCTTAGGCTGTAGCCTCTAATCATATAGTATGTGTAGTTTGTGGTAATGGGGTGTTTAGTAATGTTTTGAGTGATATGGCAACAGCAGCAATACAAAGCACTTTTTACATACAGTTTTGCCACCTTTTTTTTTTGCCACATTACTCAAACCATTACAGCTTCTTCTCACTACTGATCTATACTTTTTACTGGAAAATCAAGTATCGGGGCTCATTTGAATCTCTTTTTTCTTTTTCTTTTTGCTTTTGAGGTGGTGGAAAAGCATTGATCTTGAGTACAAGCAATTCATATGATCTTAATATTTTCAGTAGATGAGTAGTTTTATAGTGATTATTTATCAGCTAAGTGGGGAAAGAATTGTATTTCCACTGTCAGGTATACAAGTAACAGTCATTACAATCTTGCAAAGTTAAAGCCTTTAATCTTAGAGTAGGATGTAAAATTATCATAGAATCTACCAAAAATATGTTTATCCTCCGTAGTATACATTTTTATTGAATTGGAAAATGAATGTAATCATCCTGCTGTTAGCTGTGGTCTTGAACCAGATTAAAATAATAGCTTTATATGTACCGATGCCATCTGCCATTCGAGTTTATCTTAACTGTTATTCAGCTTCATCCTTTTCAGACAGATTACACTATTTTCACGTTCACAAATTAATATTATCTAATGCATAATCAAGCTCGTGCTGAATGCAAAGATTACTTTATAACCTGAGTCAAATCCATCCAGCGAGGTCGCTTGAAGTGGTATCCCAGCAATTTCCTTGAGAAATACACTGTTTGCAATAACTTTTCGTCACCCAAACTGACGGTAAGCAATTAAATAGTTCAAACATCATCTTAGCAACAGAAAATCAAGCATATAACAAACAATTAAATGAGAATCTACCAGAAATGTTTTTGTTTTTTCATATCTTAAAATGCTTGCATAGGGAGAGAAGAAGTTATTTTTCATTGAATGAATTAGAGGTTCTACACAGGATGAAAAAGGTGATTCATTGACTCCTCATGCTGTAGGTAAAGAGGACGGGAAATCATGTCAGAAAGTCACAGTGAGGATGACAATTAGAAAGAATGATTGCCGTAGCAACAGACCGGTGAGTTTATTTCAGAATGTACCTATTATAATTTGGCTCTCGTTTGGCTGTAAAAGGGCTCACATTATGTCTGTCATGTTCACAGGTCAACATAGTGTCATGTGATGGGAAGTGTCCGTCTGCAAGTATTTATAACTACAACATCAACACATATGCACGCTTTTGTAAGTGCTGCAGAGAGATGGGACTGCAGCGGCGTTCAGTCCAACTCTACTGCAGTGGAAACTCCACGTGGGTCAGTTACACCATTCAGGAACCTACCGACTGTTCCTGTCAGTGGTCATAAACCCCAAACCATAATAACAGAAAGTGTTACTTATCATTCAACTTGAACGTCAAGATCTAGTGTTGTAAAGTGTCTTTTTTCTCTATTTCCCAGAGCAGAATATATAATTTGTTCTATCAAAATTCTCAAATATTTCAGAAAATGGTATAAACTGCATGGCTGCATGTTTGAAATGTAAGTAATGTGGAAGCACGTGAATCAGTAACAGTAACAGTAATGATACTAGCTTTGTGCTCCTGTTCTGTATATATGGAATTCTACAACAGAGAACGCTGAAATAAAGTTTTACTAATTGTATTTAGATGCTTTTCTACTGGTAATGTTACTTCTTAATGATCTGAATATAATGTGATTTGACAAGTTATATAACAATCACATGTTTATTGAATAATTGACCTTATGCTGTATTTTGAGCACTTTATTTATTTATTACCATATAAGAACAATTGCTTCACTCAAAATACAAGATTTTTTACACATGATTTATGATTTATGAAGCACTTCAGCTGATGCAAAATACATTTTTATCTTCGTGATCTGATATAAATTATTGCGAAGTCAACATAAATGAGCTTTATACACTATGGCACATTTTAAGAACAGCTTTAGATCTTTTTTTGTGAAATACTTAGTACTGACTTAAAACTGAATATGTGAAGTTCCTGTTTTTATATCTGTGTCCACAGTATTGCAATGTTGCATCTATAAAATGCAAAAGGACGGTCATAATGAATACCTCTGTATAGACTCAATGAATTATTTTATGGTCTTTAGGGTCTTGGTTTAACATTGTACCTGCTGAAGAATTGCAACATTCATAATATGCTTAGTTTTTTGTACCATACTATATGTATATTTACATTTTCAATAAAAATCTTTAGAAAATGGGTTCATTCTTGTGGAGGAACTGCAGTTTCACTGGCTGTGCTAGTAGGTATGTAGCCTTCTGATGCTTCTTTGCAGCCAACAGTCAACTAGTATTTCATGTTATCACAGTAGATGTTTTCCAGTTCCGATTCTTTTTTGGAAGGTTATTATGGGCGTATATTTTTTTCTTGTCTACTGGCCTTCATGTGGTGGCATCAGCCAATCACTGTTGTCATGACATCATTTTCCAAGCTTCAGCATAACGCATGGTGTATATATGACTCATTTAACTGTGTACTAGGATATTTGTTAACACTTTACAACAAGGTTTCATTAGTTAACTAATTTTGTTAATGAACTAAGAATGAACAATATGTCTTTCTTAAGTTAATTTCAGCATTTACTAATACATTATTAAAATCAAAAGTAGTATTTATTAACATTAGTTATTGTAGGCCTACTGTGAACTAACACGAACAAACGATGAACAACTGTATTTTTATTAACTAACACAAAGATATTGTTCATTGTTAGTTCATGTTAGTTAATGCATTAATGTCATTAGTGACTAATTTCAATGTTTGACTAATGTTAATGTTAACTAATGTCAAATGTCATCAGAAAATCGGGGGAAATAGACTGTTTTATTTTTAAAAGATTTCTCATTAAATCATCTTTTGGGGACAAATGACATCAGAACTCTTATTGGTTAGACTATCAATCCGCAAATATGAAAATGCATGGAAAGACAGAACAGTCTGTTCATTTGCTATAAATGGTTTGTACTTGTCAACTCAGATTCATCATGAACATGTCAACTAAGTCTTCAGTTTGATTCAATGTTTCAGCATCAGAGTTTCTCAGTATAAAGGAAACACAATAAAATTCTAGTATATCAGTCTTGAAGAATATTTTATTGAACTGCCAGATGCAACAGATAAAGCTGGCGAGCCAAACATTATTTACAAAAACGGAAGGTGAGAACCTAAAGACATAGCGTCTTAAGAGGGGAAGTTCCTACTACAACTACTACTGCTAAGACCGGACAGTGTTAATGTCACGCAGGTGGTGGTAGACCGCCTTTGATAGCCTCTGGTGAAATGCAAATGGTGGGTGGGATCAGAGATGCCGGGTGAATGAAGGCATAGCTCGGAAACGCAGGCAACAGGCATGTCTTGACCACAAGTGTAGGTTTCTCCATGAACGCTTACTTTCTGCGGCGAGCAGCAGCACCCTTCTTGGAGCTGAATATCAGACAAAGAAAGAGTGCGTTAGTGCTGATCTTTACTGACCTGCTGGTAGACGACTGAGAAAAACAGGACAGGGCTCCAAGGTTTTGTTTTTGTTTTAAAGTAGGCGTACGTATGTACGGAGCCACTAAAGCAGGGATAGGCAACTTTGGTCCTGGAGGGCCACTTTCCTGCAGAGTTTAGCTCCAAACCTAATTAAACACACCTGAACAAGGCAATCAAGCTTTTCATGATTACTATAGATACAGGCAGGTGAGTTTCTATCAGGGCTGAAGCTAAACTCTGCAGGACCGGAGTTGCCTATCCCTCCCCTAAAGGGACCTTTGCAAAAAAAAAAAAATATACAGACTTTATTTTATGCTCACGAGAAAAGTATTTCGTGCACACGGGAAAACTATCGCGTGCGCATGAGAAAACTGTAAATTTTTTATTTTTGCAAAGGTCCCTTTCTAGGGGCTCCGTACTACGGCATAAGTAATGATTCTGCTGTTTTTACTAACATAAAGCCCTTTTAAATACTATTGTTTTCCAGTCCAGTTCTCAGTCAGTTCCGGCCTGCAGGATGTTCCTCTCTGCTTCTCGTGTCCACACAAAATTTGACATGCACATTGAACTGAAATATTGTTCACACCATGCAGGACTTACCGACCTTTCTCTGAGCTCTGTCAGTTTGTTAAACAGGCCTGTCTTAGTCTTAAATGTTTATCACCGCAGCAGCTGATACACATCACATTTACATCACTCATTAGGCCTACCTCATGTCTGCCAAACACATTAATCACAGTTCAGATTTGATGGCACCAATGAAAAATAAGCCAGATCTGGAATAGCAAAGTGCTTCATAGTGGCACTTAGGCTATGCTATGTGTTGCATGTTGAGAGATAAAAGAGTGAGCTTTATTTTTCATTGTCTGTAAATCCTTTCAGAAATCAAGTACGTTTACATGCACAATTATAATCAAGCTACACGACCAGTTTATGACGTTGGAAGGGGTGTGTCGATTTGAAAGGATGAAACTATGATCTATAATAGAGATAGGCCTATCAGATAGATAGATAGATAGATAACCCAACGTTTTTGGTTTGCTTTAAGTAACAAAAACATTTAGGTGTGATACTATGCATAAATAAGTGATAGAAATGAATATTGTTCCTAATTTTAAATTCAGATGTAGTTATTTGGGTTTATTTTTCACAATAAGCTTATAATTATTTTGTTTTGTTTACGCTATTTTTTTTACAAAGTTTCTGACTTGAATAAGTCACGTGTAGTAATAACGAATGCTCAAGATAAAAGTTTCCCAGGTACACTTAAAAGGCAGCATAAATGCAAGTCACGTGTCACAGTTGTCTTTTGACGCATGAGGCCAACTGTAGTTCGATTTGTGAATTCACTGGAAGAAGCCGATCTACAATCACATTACCTGGGTAGTTCAACTTCACAAAAACTGGACTGGCATGATTTCGACATTTAAAAAAGATGAATATTGCTTTATTCCGAATGAAATGAAACTCAAATGCAAGTAAACGTACTCAGAGAAGCTTGTATGGGGAGACTGCAGAGAGAGTTTGCTGTCTGACTAGGGGAGACAAAACTCATTCAGCTCTAGAGAAACTCACTCTCAAAGGCTTCAAGCTTCAGTAAGTCTGTCACAATGCTACAAAAATGTCCCAAATACTTACCATCCACAGCTTCAAGCCTATAGCCATATATCAAGTTTTAGGACATGTTTTGTAAAGTCTTGCTGCCATTGACAGTCGTATGCGTTTTATCCAATATGACTGGCAGCTTGTGTGTGACAGTGTCTTTGAGAGTTATCATGATTAGATAATTCAATCAGTAATATTAGAGTAAAGTAGTCAGTCCATCCGTGCGCTTTGTGTGTGTGGTGACAAGGAGCTACTTACTGCTTCTGCAATTCATCAATGCGGTTTCTGAGAGAGATGACCTGAAAACAACACATGAGCGTTTTTAAACCTGCAAGATCATACCTTAACCACAGGATCCTGGATTGTGACAGCTGTCCTCTACCATCGAGTGCTGACAAACACACACAAATCATTCTGGCTTGATGCTCAGGACTTGCTGAAGGTAAGAGCTGGTATAAAGCAGCATTGTGTGGGCATATCACAGGCACGTGTGTTCTTCCTCAGCAAGACGGTATTGAGCTTGAACAATCACACACACTTACCTGAGAGAGAAAACATCTTGGAAGATCAGATGCTTAATGACACTACATACGATATTCATTTAACCACGAAGCACATCTCTACTGGACAGTTTCTAGGTTGTTGGCATAGTGGTTTGATTTAGCTGCTGGTGGTAAAGAGATCAACTTGTTGTGAAGGCTCTAACCATAGACTCTCTTTTTAGGAGTGACATTACATTTGACCTTTCACCTGTGGTCTGAATCGACCTTTTTTTTCCCAGAAGCCACGGAGACCAGAGAGTCTCATGCATGCAGACCATGCTGTCACGTCCCTGTTGCTGACCAAAGCCTGATGCTTAGCTTCCTATATTTCCAGTTACTCACTATTTACTGAGCTCCTCCACTCTCTTACGCTGGGTTGTAACCTGCAGAACACCAGAACACAGCTGAGACCTGAACTACCACACACACATACTCTGAATCACCAGCACAGACACACTCAGACCTGCTCTCACACACATTGTGACTGATATGTTCATGTTCTTTTAATGTAAAGCTAACCTATTTATGCGAATGAGTGAATGTTAATATTAAGTTACTTACATTTTAGACAGTATATTGCTAAATAGTTACTTAAGGCGCAGTCACATTTACCATTTCACGGGCAAAAGGAGAAGAAGAAGTATTCCCCAACACAGATGAGGTTCTGCAATGGGTTCAAGTTGGTGACTTGAATTCGCTGTGCTGACCAACAGACAGCTGATTCATTTGAAAGTTACCTATTGATAATAGGATAACAGGATTTCTCCAAAATTTTGTGCTGGTCAAGTTGGTCCACATGTCCATCATCTGTTGTCAACAGTGTAGAGAATTTGCATGACCAACTTCAACATGAGCAAAATCTGAATGGGGAAATTTTTCGCCCTCTGTTGAAAGGTGTGGTCACATTTACAGTTGCTTGACAAAATTTTGCAGGCAAAATTCAGTCATTTCAATAGAAATCTACATGCTTGGGAGTTTCACTGAAATGTCCAATATTTCAGTCACATTATCGAAATTTCGTAGGCAAAAAGTCCAATGTCAATTGTCAATAGTGTAGCGATGTATGTAGCACAGCTCACACAGAAGTCACTTTCAAACCAAGCAGCTTTCTGTTGGTCATTGCAGCGAGATCAGTCACCAACTTGAATGCGTTGCGAAAATCTTTCACCTTCAAATTTCTAATTTCTGATCGCGTGGAATTGAATCGGTTGAATAAATGATTCAATGATGCACTCATAAAGCCTCCTACAGCGGCAACGATGACCTTTAGAAGGAATCACTGAAAAATTCCCACCACTAATGTACAGACTGACTGTCTGTAATGCAATGTAACACAACCAAATTTGAGGACTAAATTGATAGTTCACCCAAAAATGAAAGTTCAGTCATCATTTACTCATCGTCATGTTGTTCCAAATCTGTAAGATTGACTTTCTTCTGTGTTGGGCAGGATAAGCATCTCAGTCACCATTAGTCTCAAGTAGCCAGACCTTTGCTTAACGACATATGGTCTGCGCTCTATAGCCACTGCAATTGGCCAAGGACCGCCCACAAAGACAGGAGGAGGACATCTGATTGACATGTAAAGTGACCAATCAATGTTTTGTCTTGTTCAAGGTCATGTTACAATAAAAGCAAGTTCTTTCACATTTACCTGTATATTCCGCATATTCCCTTCTTAGTAAAGTACTTGACCTGATCTTCTGTTATAGGTGTGAGAGGGCACAACTAATAAAATGGGTTGGACAAGCTGTCGTCGGTAAACAGGCAAACAAATCTCTTTTAAATTCAACTAAGTGCCTCAAACATAACGTGTAGAAGTCAGCTAATTAGATTCAGACTTTTGCCTTCTCGAAAGTTGTTTCCTGTTTTGTTTGCCATATGCATCAGACGTAAACGGGGTGTGCGTGGTCCATGGGCATGACATCTGAGGCTGAGAGTAAGTCACCATTGACTTTCATTGCATCTTTTTTTTTTTTTTTTTTTTGCATACAATGAGAATGAATGGTGGCTGAGATGGTCATCTCTTTTTGTATCCCACTCACACGTAAAAATAACGGTTCCAAAAGAGGTTTTTCAGAGAGATGCAAGAAGAACCATTTTGGAATTCTCAAAGAACCTTTCAGTGACCAGTTCTTAAAACAACCATTTAAATAAACTAAAAAAAACTTTTAACCTTTTTTCTAATGCAAAGACCCGTTTGTGCAATCGTTCAATAAAACGATTCAGTTTAGCTGTACTATGTTTCATGGATGTTAATGGATTATCATGGAACCACAGATACCAGTAAATGATTTTCATTTTTGGTTCAACTATCCCTTTAAGCTTTTAAGTGTTTCCTGGATGCAGTTGACAAAGTAGTGAATCTCCCCTAGTAAAACAAATGTAGGTCATAATAAAATATGTCAAGTAAATTAAGTTTATAGACATTGTAATGTGCAAATGGGCATTAGAATGCTCCCTCACCTCATACTTCTGCCTCTTGAGTTTCTCGAGGTGCTCAAACTTCTCAGCTTCCAGGGAGTACAACCAGTCCCACAGCTCTTTAGCTTTCTCCCTGTAAACACACATATACACCAAAACACATTTAGAATTTAGACACTAACTATGTTTCATCAGGACAATGTGTCTTTTTTCAGCCTCATTGTCCTGCAGAGTTTAGCTCCAACCCTAATTAAACACACCTGAACAAGCTAATCAATGTTTTCAGGATTACTAAAAACAAATTTTTGTCAGGGTTGGAGCTAAACTCTGCAGGACAGTGGCCCTCGAGGACCGGAGTTGCCCATAGGCTTAGAGTTGTCAGGTATTTGTGCTGACCTCAGCTTGTCCTCATTGAGATGGTCAATATTCAGAGGCTTGCGTCTGTCTGCCAGAATCTTCTTCTTCTTCTCCCTTTCAGTTTGCTTCTTACCTCCCCTCTTCGAGTCAGCCTGTTTTTATCAGCACACAAACACACAATCATGTCCTGTACTCCGAGTGATGATGAACAGAATCAGAGTTGGGGCTGATAGAAAGCTCTGCACCTTCTGCAGGTAGCTGCTGTACTGAGAGCCCATGTTGGACAGGGCAGACTTCTTCTTGGCATCATCATCTGCCCTCTTCTTAGCATCAGCCTCCTCCTTCCTCAGCCTCTCTTCCTCACGTCTTGCCTGACGCTCCTTGTCCTTCTCAGCGCGGATCCTCTGCTGATCTGCCCTCTCAGCCCTACGTTTCTCCTACACACACACAGATATCAAATATGTCCATTATAATATCCTGATAGGATTACTCAATTCTGACTGGTCAATCACAGCATTCCCTTAAATTTGCCATTGTCCAAAGCAACGCTGTATATCATTCTGCTTATCCAGGTCAGAGTTATTTTAGGATTAGTTTTATACTATTATAATAGTTATTAACATTTTTAATAAGCTTTTATTTTTTTTATATTAGAATCTTAGCTTAAATGTTAGTCATTTTGTTCATTTTTATTAGTTTTGGGGATTTTTAAAAATACTATACTATTTTATGGATATTTCAGTTTTAGGTTTAGTCATTTTAGTAGGCTACTTTAACTTTTATTATTGTATAAAATCAACCTTTATGCGTCTCGTTTTTCTATTGTAGTGAAAATGGACTTCAGTGTTCATTTTGTGTTTGTCTTGTTGATAGGCTGATTGTGTTGTACATTGTAACAGACTATTTTAAGATAATATACAGGTAAGATTTTAAAATAATTTGAATTCAAATCAATATTTAAAATTCACATACTTGTTGTTGAGTCATGTAATCAGGAAGCTTATAGACAGCGATCACTCACAATTCTATCTTTCAGAGCAATAAGCTCCTCCTCCTCTTTCTTCCTGCACTCAAAGTGGGCATCAATCAGGCCCTGCAGCTCAACGAGATCCTTGTTTTGACGCTTCTTCTGGATGTCCTGTTTGGACACACGGAAATATGACCTCAAACATGTATTTGTGTAATGTTTAATACATAATCTAATATAACCAACAATGACATGCACTACTTGCTTACATCAAAGTCCACCTTATCCCCGTCAGGGATCTTTGGTGCACTTGGTCTGAAGGAAATGAAAGCAAAATTTGTTTTAGTGGCATTCTGGGTATCACATAACTTCATCAGCTCCTCAGGACAACTCAGAGCATCACAGCATTGAAATTGGCTGCTCAGCGGTAAAAAACTGTTTAGTGGACAATACTACTTACTTGAACTTGGGCTTTTCATCTGTTATGAAAAATAAAATAAAAAAGGGAGAGGGATATGTGACATGGTTAGAGATGTTTTAAACAAGCTCAGTCAACAATCAGTGGGAATTCTGTTAGCCATATATCCATGAACATGGAGTTACTCAATTCAATTCAAATTTAAAGTTACTCTTAGTAACAACTCAGTGCTGGTTTCTGTTACCCTGCAGCTTTAAGAATGATGTATGTCATTTTTAATAGTATCTTTACGAAGTTTAAGTACATATATTAATTTCAGTAATGTTAATAAACTGGGTTAGTTAGAAAGTTGTGAAACATAGTTGATCAAAACAAATCTAGCAGAATCATTACACAGGAAATCAGATCATGAGGTGCTTATAAGTACATGAGTATAAACAGACAGAGAACTCCGGACAAGTGGACCATTCTCACTCTTCCAGGAATCAACACAACAACACACACAAAAAAAAAAAGCCTTGTGGAAAAGATTCAGCTTTTTATCCTTCATTCACTTTCCCATTTCTTTTGACTAACAGCATCTAAATCTGGGTTTATTATATATCTGGTCATCATGGACTTTTGACTAGACTCTGCAAGTGGGCTGGATAAGATGTTTAAGCCATTGCAATGTATCGTAACAATTTGGCTTGACCTTTACACCAAAAACACAAGCATCAAGCTACACCCAGACCAGACATTTTCCAGAAGGGAATTAAAAACGACCATCTTGTACTCCTTCTTCCACTGGTATTGTGGCACATTCATGCAAAAAGAAGCAAAGCACAGAGCAATGTCAGCATTTCATATTCTTTCACCCTTGTTATTGACTTATTGTAGTGTTTCAACCGATACTACAGGCCAGTTTTCTGTGTCCCCCTATTCAGAATATGATGTTGTAAGGTTTTGGTCCTGATTTCACTGTCCACCTTGCAGGCATTAACCCCTCCCCCATGCCTTCTTTTTAATCAGAAATGACAAATACAAGAAAATGACAAACATACCTTCCTCTTCATAGGCCTCTGCATGCATCAAGCGTTGAAAGCAAGAGTAAAATAGAGAACATTAATGTTGCTTTGTGTGCTTTTTGCTGCCCCAAGCAGGGCTGCGTGCTCAGAGGCAGAGTTCAGCTGAGCGGACACTCAAATTGAGGTATCAGCTTGAATCAGGATACATTGAAATTAAACATAACAATTAATTAAAAAAAAAAAAAAATCACAATAAAGATTTAATGAATTATAGGTTATCACTTTCAGCGGGACACCTCAATATGAGCAAGCTATATAACATAAGTTAAATAACAACATTTATATTGATGATCAATTTATAGTAGCATACACATTATCATAAAACATTGCTTGGTATTTCAAAGTGGACAAAAAGCATCTTAATAATGGACAGAATCTGGTTTGACACTTTCAGCATTTTGCTTTTTAATTCAATAATTAAACTTAAAAGACTTTAGATTGTAATATTTAATAATCAATATAATTCAGTGTGCCAAAGAGAGCCTTTCCCGTGTTAAGCCAGTGAAATTAGAGAGAATAAGTTAATAAAGAACATATAAGTAGCCCTTTTTGTCCCTTTGAAAATTTCATTAAATATACTGACCATTTATTGTGTAATTGGTATTTAAACATTCATTTCAGCATCCTATGAAAATTATGAAACACCATAGCAACTGAAACAATCGCGTTTGATGCAGAATTATTAAAACACATGCAATAGAATATATTTTTCCTCAAGATGCAGCCTAGAGTAACATTATGCTGGCGGCAACTCAGAGACAGTTCTGAATGCAGAAGAGTGCAATGAGTTTTCAGTCACAATCTGATATAAGCATCATGGCTGCAGCGTAATTGGCAAGAGCAGGAGCTGGAATGTGATTTATTATCAGCTCAGGTCACCAGTGTTGGGGAAGCTACTTTGAAACTGTTGTAACCGAGCTACTCCTAATGCTTAGTTCATCCAGTCAAGCTAGAGGACATTGGGGGGACAATACCATCTTTAATATATAGATTTATATATATATATATATATATATACATATTAATAAATACGGATCCTAATTAGTGTGAGGCCATTAAACTTGAACAGACAAAATTATCACTTAATTTATAAAAAAACAGCCAAACTGAATAAAAACACTGTGATGAACAGCAGTATTTAGTACAGCTAAATACTGAATCGTTTTATTGAATCAGTGGATCTTTTATTGTCAATCATTTACTGAATTGGGGAATGTTTACATGACGTACATATTTATAATGACTGGGACTTCCCAACATGACATATAAGAG
The DNA here is from genome assembly GCF_029890125.1 of Rhinichthys klamathensis goyatoka. Classification (NCBI taxonomy): domain Eukaryota; kingdom Metazoa; phylum Chordata; class Actinopteri; order Cypriniformes; family Leuciscidae; genus Rhinichthys; species Rhinichthys klamathensis. The sequence goes on from NW_026606811.1 coordinate 237,998, forward strand.
AGAGGACAGTTTAGGAAGATGTGTTTGATTATTGACTTTTGACATAAAAAACGAGCAATGAAGCCTTTTTTTGTGATACACCCAACTACAAATATAGTTTAGAAGTGTTGCTAATCATTTTTGCTTCCCAACACTGAAGGCCTCCTGCATCCACTCTAAAGAAGCTGCATTTTAGATGTGATGAGTGCCATGTCTGTCAGAGCTTAATCGTTCCAGCTCACTCCACAAAGGTCTGCAAGTGAATTAGAATTGGAAAATATTCCTTGTTCATAAATTGGGAAATTGTCCAATTCTGAAAAATAATTCTAATGCACCATAAGGGACAGAAATGGCATAAATCTAAGCTCTGTCAACATCTGGTGTTACCACACCAGTCCCATAGTGGGCCTGAACGAAGAGGAGGTACCACCAGTAGTGGTTAAAGTTTTGTATAGGGTTGGAGGGGAACTGCTGGGGAACTACTGCTATGTTAATATGAATGATTTTTAAGAAACAGGTGAGGTGCGCTGCCTGTGTTTAGTTGTTTGGGGAAAATGGGAAGGATGAATGAATATTCATGCCACATACCTTCCTCATGCACCTCTGGCTCTGGTTCTGGCTCTGGCTCTGGTTCTGGCTCTGGCTCTTTTTCTGGCTCTGGCTCTGGCTCTGGCTCTGGTTCTTGCTCAGGCTCAGGCTCCGGTTCAGGAGCTGCCTCTGGAGCTACCTCTACCTCTACTACCTCTTCAGCTAATAATACATGATGCAGCAAGCAACCAGGGGAAGGAAGGTTGTCAAAAGTTAATGCGTTGCAGAGGAGGGAGCATTCAGAAATGGGAGATTAAGTATTGGTTAAAGTGTGTGTGTGTGTGTGTGTGTGTGTGTGTGTGTGTGTGTGTGTGTGTGTGTGTGAGTGAGAGAGAGAGAGAGAGAGAGAGAGAGAGAGAGAGAGAGAGAGAGAGAGAGAGAGAGAGAGAGAGAGAGAGAGAGAGAGAGAGAGAGAGAGAGAGAGAGAGAGAGAGAGAGAGTCATGGGTGAAATGTATATAAATAAGGATGGGACTGGTGGCTAAGAGGATCTAAATAGCGGGAGAACCTGTTATGAAATGATGAGACCTTGAGACACCAGGGTTCCACATGCCAAATAAAATACCCACACGAAATGCCTTTGTTTTTCCCTGTTTGCCAAAGCCATTAATTCAAATATTCTAAAGTCAACTCTAACTACCTTGTGTTGGCTGGGAAAATAAACTAGAATAAATTTCACACCTTGTGCACGGACAAAATTCACAAACTATCACCTCAAAACAAAGACAAAGCATCAAAACAACAGATTATTTAAATGACCTTTTCAACAGTCACACAATTTAGAACTTCTGGTTTCCTCACTGAAGTATTCCAATTCGTTTTATGGATTCTGTCTAAAAGGTCATCAAAGGTCATGGCAACCTTCAAGCTGTGGGGGGCAGCACATGCTGGTTAGCTCCCATTAGTTCCCTTTCGAAAGGGAACTCGCACTGCTTCGATTGACGCTGTCTGAAATCACTATCAAATCACGGCAATCCTATTGACCTGTGACAGCCCATGACATCATCACCGTGCGACCCGGAAGTATAAAAGGGGAGCCTTGCAAACATGACATTCACCTTATCGTCTGAAGGGACTGTTTGGTAGGCAGACCCCAAGGCATGGCGAAAAGACGCAGTGTCTCATTCCCTGTTCTCAGGGAACAGAGGTTACAGTCGTAACCTAGACGTTCCCTTTCGAAAGGGAACTCGCACTGCATCGATTGACGCTTTGGGGAACGATATACCAACGCCACCATGCTAAGGGGAGTGGCCTGACAGTGGCAGTGACAACTGTCAGAACCAGCAAATTCAAATGAAATGCCAGAACCATTCACCCTCAGGTCACACTGAGCTGTCATAACCCAAGCTATACGCTTCACAGGAAACCCTCCATAAACTTTGTTTAATGAAAAGGCCTACCTGGGCCTGCTCAAGGGCCTAGGACCACAGCTTCAAATTATTAGAAGGGGTCCCTTCTAGGGAATGTGGCTAGGGAACCCGAAGGAGCCCAGCCAATCACTGTTCATGTCAATCGACGCAGTGTCTCGTTCCCTGTTCTCAGGTAACAGAGGTTACAGTCGTAACCTAGACGTTTTCCCAGCATAAACATAATTAATATGCTTATTGTTTTAGTTTTCCTTATGATGAGTTAAATGAAAAGGTTGACATTTGAAAGATTAGAAAAAAATTAGTTAAGCAAATCTTTTTCATTTTCTGCTTTCAGTTAATTTATTTTCAGTTGACTTAGTTACTGTACAGCTTACTGCAGACAGTGTCAGGCAGTTTTAAACAAATAAGGAGAAATTGTTGAATTAGTATGTTGAAAGACTAGTTAATTTTTTTAATCCATTTGGTTTGTTTTGTTGTAGTTGTAGTTTATTGTTGCTTATTTTACCTTCCTCTTCGAATTCTTCATATGCCAGAAAAGAAAGCAGTAAAGGAATACACAAATTAAAAAATGCTTTTCTGTTTTTTTTGGTACCATTGTATTTGTAATTGCATCATACATTAAACGCATGCTGAGCGTTTTTTTTTTACGGTGTTCTGTGGGGTTAGTGCTCAGTTGGAGTTCAGTACAGAGCCACAGTAGCCAATTATTAATGTAAATTTATTAAAACAATTCCAGTAAATTATTAATTTGGTCTGATCTCTGACCTAGCCTGACATGAGCATTTACCTCAGAGAACACCAGTAACATAAGCATCATTAATACTGCATTCAGCCACTGCTTGTGTTTGGCATGTCAGCCTCCAGAGATGTTTCTAAAAAAGCTCTCCGTAGCAGTGGCAGAAGGCAGTATGCTGGCATGAGATTCATGAAACAGCTGCTAGACAGCAGGTGGCACAATATCACTCATTACAAGCAAATTCAGGGCCCAACTCTTGCATTGGATATATATTTAGATTTGAAATGTGTATTTTTTTTTTATGAATTAAATTTAAATGCTGGATAGAGCAAAGCCAAACCTGCACAGATATGTCATCAAGGGTCTATATACATAGAGTAATTGCTGACATACCAAGAAAACATTGATGCTGACTGAAAAAACAAAATACATATAATACAATTTTTTTTTTTTTTTTTTATAAAAACAAAAAGGGAAATAGATATTAACTGGAAAAATGTGTACATATCTACAGAATATAATGTACATATACTGCATACACATATGATAGACTTCCTGTCTAGGGCATTTCTACAACAACTGCAATAATAATTTAAATTTAGAACTTACCCCCACTGAAAGAAGAGAGAGAAAGAAGAGTTATCGTCATTTTGTCTTGACCATAGAACATGAATAATAATAATTAGCATGC